>NW_020272876.1:519230-556988 GCF_003268045.1 Sipha flava
CAGAATTTAAAATATAATGAAATGATAGAAGGTATACCTAAATCATCTTCATCATTAGAATCTTCCAAATCATCATCACTCATATTCCAATCTAACAAGTCTAACATTTCTTGTTCACTTAAAGGTTTAGGCATCATTAAAAATAAAATTCAAAAGCTACTGCAATTAAAATAAAAATTATGCTGGCATGCAAAAAATGTATAAATATAATATGATATTTCAATTTGTTTTCCATGAATGCGCAATGTATCATGGGTGATACATTTAGAAAAATCATGCAATGCGCAATGTATCATATAAGATACATTTAAAAAAAGTTACATAAATCATATACTTACCAAGAAATCGTCGTAAACCACTGTATTTAATTAATCTTGACAATATACTTATTTAAATTATAATTTTTTTCAACGCATAAAACAATTAGATCAATAAAAAAACATCATTTGAAAATCTGTTATTTTCTGAATATGTATTCAGTATTAAAGTGATAAAAACTTCTACAATCAGTTATTTTGGAGGGAAATTTAATAAGAATAATAATTCGGTTAATAGATAAGAAACACTAAATTATCGTCATAAAAACGAAATTTCATATTTATATGTGGTAATCACTGTTTTTTTCAAATGTATCATAAATAATACGTTGCGCAGTGTAGGGTTAAATACACAAGATACACTATTTAATATAATATTTATTATAAAATTATATAATATACTATTTAATCAATATACGTTTTTACAAATTACTAATGTACTTATACAATTTTGTTGTACTATAATAAAATTAAAACAAAATTTTAGTATAGTAATGATATTTTTTTATCATTAGCTAGAGCAAATGTGTTTAAAATGTCTTCACTATTAATATTATTTGATATACGAGTATCTCTCTCAATATGTATTTATATGTACAGATAAATTTGAAAACCTATATATTATTTACTATCTATTAAAATAAAGAATAGATAAGTAGGTTACCAACACATTTTTTTAATTATTTAAAAATTAATTATTACTGACTTGTAAAATTGGTCGGTATGGTCCGGTATGAATGTCACCCAAATCTTTTGGACTTTGAATTATACCATCAGGCTATACTTTCTTTACCAATAAAGGCAATTCGACAGTCGATGTATTATCTTGTTCTTGTTCATGCATAGGATTAATTTTCTTTTTAAAATTGAATACATCAAAAAATTTTTTTTTATCCATTTTATACAATCAGAAAATTTAAATTTAAATCACTAAATGTATGACAAAACAGTAGTGCAAAACGCAAAAAAAAGTAAAACTATATTTTAACACATCAGCAACGATTATTAGCAACGGTCGGTTATGGTAAAAATACCATAGAATAATCAATAAATGCATTGCGCAATAGCCATAAGCCGATAACAACAATTTCACAGAACATAGGTAGGTATGCATTACCCACAGTCTTAATCTAAAAATAGATTTGTCGTAAATATTGTATCCACATATGTTTTTTCATGATTGTATCACAAATAACACGTTAACTATAATTTAAGTATTTTTAATTTGGAAAAAAAATGTTTACTATAGTTTAATCAATATGGAATATTTTCTGGGGGGCTAAATTGCAGTCAGGGGCTAAACCCCCTCTAGATCACCATAGTTGCGCCAATGCCGGTGGGTAATAAAGAACCAGCCAAATGATAGACTTGACCTTGAACTTTAAATGTTGGTATAAAATTTCCATGTCTAATTTCTATTGCATCAAATGATGTCATTTGGAATGCCGAAATATAAACACGTATCATGTCAAAAAAATGCTTTGAATTTTCATGAGAAAAGAATCAGCAATGTCTCCCAAAACAACTTTCCTCCTGAATAGTAAAAACCGCAGGCTCTTTGGACCATTTCAATGCACGGCAATAATTACATTTTAAATTCATATTTCCTATGATAACATGAGAATAATTTTTATAATTTATTAATTTATCATAAGTAAATGCCGAAATTTCACGGCGAAGCCATGGAACACGTTCAATTAAATTTTCGTCAGTAGGAAAATTGTGAATATTTTTAATAATATCGACTATACCACTATCATTAAATGCAAAGTTGTTATTAATATTGTTATCATAAATACTACTAACACTATTGGTAATAGATATATTATTTATACTATCAACATTATTGTTATTAATACTGTTACTAATAATATTGCAGTTATCTGGCGAGCCATTGTTATTTTGACTTAATCTGAGTAAACGTTGACGTTTTATTCTATTCGATGATGTAGCGTGAACCACGTATGTGTCGCCACCTAGCGGTGTCCAATTATGCAACTGACACCGACGAACCCGCTCTCTTTGACATGCGCGGCGCGTCGCACCTTTCGCGTCATTTAATATCCAATATAGAGAGCTCTTTTTTCACTGACGATTTTCTTTCCGAACTTCTTTTTACATTTTCTAATCTTTCAAATTAATTTCGTGATCTCCACTGCTAAAAAATCATCAATATATATCTGTAAGCACTTCTCGAAACTACTCCGCGTCACAATACATCTTCAATTTAAAAGAAAACTAAGAAAAACCAAAAACATTGCTAACCTACACTCTGCTATACAAATCCAGATCTGACACGCTTAAATACCCGGCCAAATAAACTCAAAATCACTTCTCTCGCAGTTGTTCTGTCGAACTTCTATGGGTACTATGCATATAGAATATAATTCGTTGTATTTCACTATATGTTACGTAGTTCCCCGTAGTCAAGTAGATTGACAACTAGCCAGTTGAACTTCATCAACTGTGACGTCGTCAACTTCCCTAGCAATACGAACATTAGCCGCCATCCACAGTGCCGCTGCCCGTCGTATTTTATCTTTTTTTTTATTACCAACTCAATCCAGGACATCCCACCGCTGGTTCAGCCGCCCGCCACTTTGCCACGGACAAGCCAAGCAGCTCTTGCGGTTTGGGAGGAACTGTTCTCCATCAATCTTTCAACATTTAAAACTAAAATAATCAGTAATATATCTTCATATAAATGCTATATATGTTTGTGTCATATTTGTAATTTTATAAATAAATATTATTATCATCTATTTATATAAAAACATTGTCTAATATACTTGGAAATATATATATATATACGTATACCTTGATAATCCGACACATAGAGGAGAGTCAAACGTTACAATGAAAGACCTAAATTAATTTTCCTTTTAATTGTGATAAATGGCTACGGAGGCCAGATATATTGAATAAACAACGACAAAAAAATTAGCAAATATTACTGAAAAATAAAATATTTAAAAAAATGAAATTACTTATAATTATTAGTGTTTACTATTTAAATTCCGGCAATATTTGACAATACATCGATGCACAAATGCAGCTTTATTTAAAATGTCAGTCTGTCTATCCTTATTAGCCGCAATTGTAGTGATTGACACGCATAAAGCATTATTAGCTTAACCATCGGCTGTCGGACACGTTTGGGGGTCAGGGAGGATCGATTGTAGTGATTGTGAAAATCCAGAATGCTTGTCATGTTGCCAATTCTACGTAGCAGGCCATTATTTATAATAATTGATAACTCTTTTGTTTATTTACGAGAGAATCAACCAAATGCCATAAATCTACTCCGCAATGAGCTATTAAATTAAAAAAAAAAAAAATCATAACGATCGGTTCAATAGTTTCCGAGAAAATAGACCTCAAAGGTTTTCATTTTTACATTTATATAATAGATATATCGTGTAATACTAAATCAAAGAAGGTATGTCAACCACCGAAGACCAGAAAACAGGTACAATCTTTCTTGGGCTTTATCAATTTTTATCGGAGATATATTCGAGACTTGTCAGGTCTTACCAGTGTACTAAGCGACCTTACCAAGAAAAACGTATCCTGGTCATGGGGACCAGAGCAGCAAAAAGCATTCGAGGCCATTAAAAAGCAATTCCTCGAGGATATTGTCATCGAGTATCCAGACTTCAACAAGCAGTTCTACCTATCGTCAGATGCCTCCCGGACACATATAGGGGCTGAACTATTCCAAGTAAATGAACAAGGCAAACACCAGACACTGGAATTCGCTAGTCGTACGCTGAACAGTGCCGAACAAAATTATTACACCACCGAACTTGAGCTACTAGCCATAGTATTCGGCTGTAAAAAGTTCCGTAACTACATCTTGGGATATGCCACAACAGTGCTCACCGACCATCACGCCCTCACCTTTCTGAACAAAAGATCCTCCAGGAAGAAGACCCTAAACTACAGAAAATTTTTCACCGGATACAGAGCAAACCAAGTAATTTTTTTGATATATATCAAGGATTACTATTTTCGGTAGTTAAGGCAGGAAAATACCGCGTAATGATTCCAGCCGTGATGGCAACTAGATTCGTAACGAAAGTACATGAAGAATACGGACACTTTGGTGCGTCATAGGTGTATAATGTTTTAAGACTCAACTGCCAAATGAACCAAAGTACGCGCAAGTGAAAAAAATAATCAAGACTTGTGAATTATGTCAAAAGAGTAAGGTTACAGTAACTAAGTGGCCAGGGGACCAACCATAGCCACCATACTCGACGGACCCAGAAAATTAATATCACTCGATCTGATGGGGCCCTTGCCCAGGGGACAGCTTGGTTCCAGGTACATATTAGCAATGATAGATGTCTTCTCTAAGCATATACAGTTATATGCGATCCGGAAGGCCGATGCGAGTACAATCATCAAACGAATCAGGGAAAAATATATCCCAAAAATGGGTCATTTCGAGCGGATCTTGACGAACAACGGGACGCAGTTTCACAGCAAAAAGTGGGAAGAAGCAATGCTGTAGTTAAACATAAAAATCTCGAGAACTACAGCTAACCACCCGGAGAACAATCCAGTGGAGCGGGCGAACAGGGAAATAGGACGTATACTAAGGGCCTACTGTCATCGGAAGCACACCACTTGGGTGAAATGGTTACCAAAGGTTGAATACTGGATTAACCATATTACGCACGAGGCCATCGGTTACACGCCACACGAAATCATGACGGGAGAAAAACCTAATACCACCCTGAGTAAACTAGTTCCATTACCGACTGGAGGATTACCTCAGAATATGAATGTAATACTACACCTAGCAAAGAAACGGCTCCAAAAAGCTGTGAAGAATAGAATTGCTGCTAAGGACCACAAAAAACAATACCCTACTTACGTAGCGGATCAACAAGTGTTGGTACGAGAACATAGACTTTCATCGGCCATAGATCAAGAGATCCACAAATTTTTCCTACTCTACCACGGGCCATACGAGATATTGGAAGTAAGGACCCATAGCAATACAGTAGTGATCGATCAAGAAGGAGTCATGAAAAGTGAAAATTTCAAAAATATAAAAAGATATTGGCCTCCAGATCCAGGAGATACCGCAATAAGCGTTAGAAATCATTAATTGTCCTAAGTGTTGTGTTTATGTGTGGTAAAGGTACACAGTAATAACTATGTATATATGTAAAATTGTGTTTGAACACTCATACGGAGCGACGCAGTGTATCTGAATGTACATATTGTAAGAAAAAAGAAAGTAAGACACGAGGAAGAAACATGAATACGGAAGAAAAATTAAAAACCCGTCTACAAAACCGATACGTGGATTTATTAGAGTCAGTCTACATAACTGACGATGAAGAAAGAAGAGGAGAAGAGAAAACCGTACCAATACTCAGAATGGACACTACTCCAGTCGCACTAGACCGCGAGTATCAGAAGAAAATAGCCCAAAAATACCGGCAGAAGACCGCCCCAACAGACCAACTACTCCTTGGAACCAACATTCACATTTCCGCCATCAATACAATTAGTCAAGCTCACCGATGAAGATAAATCGGATGTATTAAAACTGGGGACAGCAGACGTTAATCTGGACGGAGACGACCAGTCACCACCGGCACCGCCACCCGAGGTAAGGACAACAAGTCCGCCGCCAAGAATATCTGCTGGGACAGCAAACAACCATACCGGTAATATAAATTAATTAAATAGTGTTTTAAATAAAATAAAACAAAATATATAATTATTTTTTAGTTACGGGTTATCCACATTACACGCTTATATCAGATTTTTTGAATGCTTATTACACATAAGTTATCGTATGGACTTTAAAGTATGGAAAGTAGGTATCTCAACTATTAAATCAAATACATTTTTGCAGTAATTTATATGTCTAACGTTTTATGATTCTATTATTTTATAGGCTAGTAAAAAAGACGGAAAAGATATACTATTGAAGCAAAAAAAATTGAAAATCCAAAATGAATTTCGTTCAAGATTAGGTTTGTTGGTAGATATGCCAAAACAAGGTTTTGGATCCTCAAATGATGGTAATACGGCTAGAAGATTCTTTAAAAATTATAAAATTTCTTCAGAAATTACTGGCGTTTCTGAAGTTCTTATTTATCACTTTTATGTTATTTTACAATGTTTATCGTCTGGTGAAAATATCAATATTGATAAGTTCGAAGTGTATTGTTGGGAAACGGCAGAGTTGTATACTAATTTATATAGTTGGTATTACATGCCACCAAGTGTACACAAGATATTAATACATGGCTCATCAATAATAAAATCGTTTGTTTTGCCAATTGGAATTTTGAGTGAGGAGACTCAAGAATCACGCAATAAAGACATTAAGAGGTATAGAGAGTCTTACAGCCGAAAGTCTTCCAGGATTAATATTAATACTGACATTTTTCAAAGGCTGTTACTATCATCGGATCCTCTTATAAGCAGTTTCAGAAAAGTTGATAAACATAATATAAAAAAACTGCTCCCAGAAGTCGAAGATTTATTGCTAGACATAAATTATTGCAGTGATTGGGAACCAGAATACATTTCAGAATGAAAAATAATAATTAAAACAAATTGTAATATATTTTATATCAATAAAAATGTATTTCAATGATAATTGTATACATATAAATATCATAGTTTCAGTTATTTATTTTTGGCTACCTTTTTTAGTTTTTCGACCACTGTGCGCCGCGCTCATACGTTGATAGCCACGGTACACCTAACCGTGTATAGATCAGGCTATCACGGGTCACCGTCATTCCTAAAGGTACGTTTCGACTATACACGGTCCGGTGTACGTGCATAAATGACCATTGTGAACGGTTTCCCAAACGTTTCATTCTGGTTACCCTCGATAACAGAGGTTCCATATTTTGTGGTTTTTGATATCTATTATCATTGCATTTTTATTGATTATAATTAATATTGTTAATTGTTTATTATTAAAGATATATAAAACTATTTATTTAGTTATGAGTTATGACTAATTAATTATTGTATATTAATATTTTCGTCATTCACAAAATGGAAGAATATAATATAGAATTATATAATTATAAAATTATATAATTTAATAAGGAAATGTACAGGAGAAAAGTGTTGCTTTTATTTTTATATAATTTACGCAGAAAGAAAAAACATCACAGATACATAACATAATTTTTATTTATGGTAAATTAATACTACTTTATTCATATTTTGTATTATTGAATTTTTCAGATCAAAACCTAGATGGAATGTAAAACCGTTTTTGAAAGAAAGGAGAGTTCATGGCCATTGTCATTGCTTAACAAATTAAATGCAATTAACAAATTCAGTATTGTACCAAAACTTTATTAGAATGTTGGCCAGTACATTTGAAGAACTGATTTGCCTTATTGGACCAAAAATAATACGATATGCAAGTCGGCCTGATATATTATCAGTCAATGAAGTATTAACTACAACTTTGCGGTAATTAAATTTTAATTATAATTCATTGTATAGCAATAATTACTAAGCCATTTTCCCTTAATGTTACAAACATCTGGAGAATCCATGATGTCTATAACGTATGCATTTCGTATAGGGAAAAGTACAGTATCAAATTTGATATTGCAATGTTGCTCAGTTTTATGGGATATTTTAAATCCAAAAATATGAATATACTCACGAATTACGAAAATTGTCACAGTTAGCGGAAGATTTTGAAAATAAATGGCAAATGTCTAATTGTTTTGGTAGCATTGATGGTAAACACATCGTACACCAGGTGATTATATAATAGTACCTTTTCATTTGAACAAATAAAAATTACTCATACATAAACACACACATATTATGACATGTATTGATATTGTTCATTATTGGTTTTAAATGTGAATAGAAAATATACTATGTTTAGAAATGTATTTTTTATAGGCATTTGCAAACTGTACAAAATACACTTATCCGAGACAAACCGGTCCGGTTTATACGATAATGCGATATTGCGTTTTCTCGGCTCTTCTAGAATCTTCCAATCGATACCACCACCCCCCGCACTAGCGAACTTTTATCGCTACTCCGATCACCGGTCGTCGGAACATTGCGGTGCAAGTCAGTCGTCGGCGTCTCTTTTTCCTGGCTGTGTGGTCGTCGGCGCTCTGGGTCCGGTGTACCATCATTGTTGCCATTTTGGCGTGCGACGTTCCGTTGTTGTCGCTATGGTGGCCATTGGCGTACGACGTTTTGTTGTTGCGGCTGTTGTTGCCACTGTCGTTGCTGTTGACGTGCGACGGTTTTCGACGTCCAGTTCACGTGGCTGTTGGTGCCGCTGTTGCTGCCGTGGACCATTGGAGTTGTGTGGGCTGTGGTTGATGGTGGTATGAGTCGGCGTCGGTGAGAATACAACGTGCTGTCCGTGCACTGGAGCAATGTCAGGTTCATTTATTGGTTTATATCATTATTTTAATTCTGGTCGTATTGTCCTTTATGTATATTATCTTTAGTTAGCGGGCGCCCCAATCAAATATGTAACCAATCAATATGTACTTTGTATACCTTGAATTTATAGTTGTATTTGTTTATTTCAATAACACGGCGGTGCTGCTGGCTTGCCGTCATTATATGTATACGGTGTGTTATTTTATTTATTCACCATATGCGGCATATATTGTAAATTGGTCACCTTGTCCTGTCCCGTTTAATTATTATAGTTCATAAGAATAAGAAGCCAAACAACGAAAGCAGACAAGGGTTAATTCCCACGTAAAAGGAGGCTGTCTGCGTTGGTAAGTTTTTTTTTTTATCCTCTTTTTACACAAACACTGGATCTTCTCACTATAACTATAAAGGGTCAAATAGTATAATATTACTGGCAATGTGTGATGCCAGTTACAACTTTGTATTAGTAGATATTGGTGCAGCTGGTAGATGTAGCGATGGTGGTGTATTTTCAAGCTCAGAAATGGGCAAAAGTTTTATTAACAATATATTAAATGTACCTACTGAAAAAGAAATAGGTCAATATGGTCTAATTCCATTTTATGCAGTAGCTGACGAAGCATTTCCTCTGCTAAAGAACCTAATACGCCCTTTCCCAGGAAGAGGTAAAAGAAAATTACCATTAGATGAATCAATTTTCAACTATAGGTTGGTTTTATCTATTAAACAAATTTTAAAATTAATGTAGATAACTAAAATATTTTTTCAACACAGGCTATCCAGAAGTAGACGTACCATTGAGAATACGTTTGGTATTATGGCATCTAAATGGCGTATTTTAAGAAGGCCTATAATTGCTGGAGAAAAAACCGTGAATGCAATTACAAAAGCTGTTGTTGTATTGCATAACTTTGTAAAAATGTCAGAAAAAATGCTAGTAATTATTTAATAAAATAAAATAAATTTTTTAACTAACATTATGACACATTTTATAGAAGTTCGATATTACAGTAGCCCATTAGATGTTGAACTTATTCAAAGGGAACAATGGAGGTCACAAGAAATGGGAGCTTTAGCCAGCGTCCATCAATTAGGAACCAATACTTAATCGACAGACGCCAAAATAATAAGAAATAAATTAAAAAATTATTTTTCAACAGAAGGAGCAATTGCATTCCAATATGAAAATATATGAATACCTACAATTAATTGAATAAAAAATTTATTTGAACAACGAAATCTTAACATCTTAAAATGATTTAAATTATAACAAAAAAAACAACATTATCTCACATAATTATATAAGACTTAAGTAGCATAGATTCCATTTGGATTCCATAATGACTAAGCCGTCGCCGTGTAAAAACTAAAAAATAAAAGTAAAAAAGTGTACTGTGCACAAGTAAAATAAGATTGTGATAACTGATAACTGTCAATTAACTGATGATATGAAACATGTTATCAAAAACTTGTAACAAGTACACCATAGAGTAATATAGAGAGGGCATAGTCTATACTGTACGTATTAAGAAAGTGAAGCCGGGCAGTAATAATAGTACTCACTTACCGAAACTATTGGTCGCGAGGTAGCGTGCATGTTCTAACCCCAGATTTATATTTTGTACATTTTTTATTTAACATTTTATTATCAACAACGGTTTTATGATTGAGCATTCTCATTCCTCGTTCGTAGACTTTCCTTTACTTGTTGTTTACTTTGTCGACTTTGTTGTGTGTCTTTTTTTGTATTAACTGTTTCTATACATTTGAAAAATTGTTTTCATTTGAATTGCAATGTCAAGCTGTAATTTGTGTGGTGGAACGCAAAACTCTAAGAGTAAAGAGAAACAAATTACTTTTCACAGGTGAGTGAGATTTATTAGTAATTAATGCATTGACATACCTACCTTTACCTTGTATACAATTTAATTGTTGTGCAGTTATGCACTCTTATAAAGTATAACTTTATAATAAATCATAATTAGAATAATGTTTCAGAAAAAAATATAAATTAGTTCATAACCATAAACATCTGAAGTTGTTCCACTATTATTATTCTTTTCCTAATATATTTTGAATGATTTTGCTTACATAGGTATCCAAAATGTTCAGAGATCCGTGAAAAGTGGATTGAGTTCAGTAGACGCTATGATGAGCATAGAAGCATAATAGTAAATGATAAAAGTATTGTGTGTTCTGTTCATTTTGTGACTGACTCTTTTAATGTGTATAATTAAAATACTATGTTGAAACATACAGCTATACCATCGTTAATTATTCAACGTGTTCGTTTTGTAAGTTAATTGTACATAATAATTTTTTATTAATTTTATAATCATTCATTATACTAAATTTTATATTATTGTATTATGTTAGAGTAAATTAGATTATCCTGAGTTAACAACAAATTTGCATTCTGATGAGAAACAAAAAGTGAATGTTATTGAAGATATTGCTTGTAGTTCCATTGTAGCACCATTTCTAAATCTCCTAAGGTATATGAACCTGAAATGGATGGAGTTGAATATCTAGAACCTAGTAGTTCTAAAGGCAAAATTGCAAATACCAATGACAGTCTAGTATCTAATAACGAATTGTCAACCAGTGTATGTTTATTATAATTTTTTTTTTTATGTTACAAAAAGTTTATCACAATATTAATGTTTATTGTTCTTATTGTTTTTACTAGATCAATAGAGAATTGTTTGTTGAAGCCAGTGTTGTGGAAGACGATGATACACCCAGAAGACGATTTCTTAAACGAGGAATTTCCGTTCTAGCCCATGACACAATTTTGAAATCAAAAAAAATTAAAATATTGAACCAAACAATCCGACGCCAAAGAAAAAAAATTGTATCTTTAAAATTCACAATTTCGAATCTTAAAGATAACAACTTAATAAACGAAGACACATCAACATTGTTACTGGATAATTTTAGTGAGAATAAACATTTAATAACTAGGCTTACTAAAAAAAATGCTGGAATGGCGCCAATTAGAAAATATTGTCCAGAACTTCGTAGATTTGCTATTTCCTTGCACTTTCGTTCTGTATCTGCTTACAACTTCGTTAAAAAAGAATTTAATACAATTCTTCCACATCCTCGTACGCTTGGAAAATGGTATTCTAATACCAATGCTGAACCAGGGTTTACAATAGAAGCTTTTAACACTCTTGCCTTAAAATGTAAAAATACTTTAAACCCTGTTTATTGTGCACTAGTTGTAGATGAAATGGCTATAAGACAGCATGTAGAATGGGATGGAACAAATTACCATGGCTATGTAAATGTTGGCGATTCTATTTGTAATGAAAGCATGGAAAAAGCTAAAGAGTCCTTAGTTTTTTTAGTAGTTGCTATTAATGAGGCATGGAAAATTCCTATTGGCTATTTTTTAATCAATCATATTAATAGTTCACAGAAAGCAGAATTAGTAAATCGTTATATAGACCTTCTAAGTAAAACTGGAGTAACAATTGTCTCTCTTACATTTGATGGATGCACAACCAACATGAATATGGTCAAAATTCTTGGTTGTGTTTCGGATGTTGACAAGTTGAATACAAGTTTCAAAGTTGATGGCGTTGCCAAAAACCATATCAATAATTCCAGATCCTGCTCATATGGTAAAATTAATAAGTAATGCTTTCGGTGAAAAACGTCAATTTATTGACATAAATGGTGGTATCATTGATTTTGAATACATCAATAAACTTTTAAGCTTGCAAGAAGATGAAGGGTGTCATTTAGCAAATAAGCTTAAAAAGCATCATGGTTTTTACTCAAGACAAAAAATGAAAGTTAAGTTAGCGACCCAACTTTTAAGTCGATCTGTGTCTGAAGCTCTTAAGTTTTGTAGAGATAATTTAAAACTCCCTGATTTTAGAGACAGTGGTCCTACTATTACATTTATAAAATATTTCAATGACGCATTCGATATCCTAAATTCAAGGTCAATAAACCAGTATGGGAAATCAAAAGCTATCTGTAAAAAAAAAATTATTGAAATTAATACATTTTATGAAGAATTTTCTAATTATATTAAAAAATTACAGTTGGTAGAAAATAAAAATGGCCAAATAACTTATGTTCCAATTTTAAAATCTGCAAGGAAAACTGGTTTCCTAGGATTCCTCATTTGTTTTGAGTCATTAAATACATTATACAATCTTTATTTGAAGTCCGATTTACTCGAATTTATTTGTTTTTATAAACTTAGTCAGGATCATATTGAGATCTTTTTTGGTATAATCCGGTCTCACGGTGGCCACAATGATAATCCTACAGCTCGTCAGTTTAGATCTGCTTATCGTAAATTGTTGATAAATACTAGAATCAAAGATGGATCTCTAGGAAACTGTATACCATTAGATGAAATAAATATATTAAATTACTCTAGTGTAAAAAAAGTTATAAAAGATCCAGTAGACATAATAAATGATAGTAATGCTATTTTGTATAAAGATATAATTTCACAACCCCAAACTCATCATATTAAAGATCACAATTATATAATTAGATCAGATAAAATTACTATGAGTAACTATCAAAAAGAAGTTGTGATTTATTTTAAGTTGGTTTTATTTGTCATAGATTATCATCTAAAATTAAATGTGATATTTGTTGTAATGCTTTGTTTGGTGATAAAAATGATTTTATGACCTCATTGATTAATGTTAGAGACAAAGGTGGATTGTCTTATCCTAGTGATGATGTCATTTTAATAGCCCTTCAAACTGAAAAAGTCATGAAATCTTACACTTATGACCATTAAATAAAATGTTAATTGTTACAAAAACATTGAGTTATTTTTGTAACAATCATGTATTTGATTCGATTTATAACCATAATTTTGATAATGGCCCATTTTCAAACCATATAATCTTACTTATAAAATTTATTATTAATTCATATTTTGATATTAAAACACACTACTTGTGTAGAAAAAAAAATGAAACTGATTCATTACGAACTTGGTACAATAAAATTACATTATTTGAGGACAGTAAATTTTTATTTGAAACCTATACTTTTTTAAATATCATTATTAGTTTTTTTTATCTAGATTATGTTATGAATTATGATTATACTAAAAAATAAATGACTGCTCCAATAGAACTATTATTATTTTATTGTATTATTATTATTGTTGGGGACAAATGTCGTGCGAGGATCGCGGCATATTGGCCTCCTGCAAACTTGGTCGATAACATGATCGATTTCTTGAGAGGGGGTAGTTAGCTGTGCTGTTTTCCGATGGCTAGCCTGCTGCCCGCTCCCAGGACCGGTCTGTCGTCGGTCGTCTGCACATTCATCATCACCGTCGTGTGCTTGTGTTCATGTGTTTTACGTAGCCGTCTAGGCAAAATAGCATATCCGACATTTTTTGTACCGGTGCGTCGCCATCGTTAACACTGACAATCGCCGACGTCGTGTACACTGTACGCCACTCCATCGTTAGTGTTTTTTTTTGTTATATATTTCGCCGTCCATAGCACTCCGCACCACGTGGTTTTGACCGTCGTCGTCTCATCCACTCCGTTCTCATCATCGAGAGACTTCAGGAAACCTCTTACGTATCGGGCTCTCGTTGCCATTGTGAAGTTTTCGATCGCCATTGTCGCACCGTTGTTTTGTTTTTATTATCGTTCCGTGAGTGTTTTTTTTATTGTTTTGCCGACGTCGTGGCGCCATTAATTTCGTCATCCGAACGGTTGGGAAATTCCGTATTTCGGTTCGTGTCCTTGTAACGTCATCGCCGGGTGCCGAATCAACATTCTTCATTCACATGTGACAGCGGCGCCCTCTACATACACGGCAAGGAACCTTCCGACTGTTGCGACAGGTTGGCTATCGACCATATCGTTATCCAATTTCAATTTTGCGTTGGTATTACCAGGTCGTACACTTTTATCAATTTGTTATTATTATTGTTATTCTTTTATTATTAATAACTATTATTATTACGGGCGACCGCATGTGGTCGACTCACTTAGTCTATAAGTTCATAAAATATATTGTCTTCTGTCTTACAATCATTTAATATAATTTGCAATTGTTATATGTATTATTTAATACTTTAGTTGGTTGCCCCACCTTCCTCCACATCACTTCCAAACCTAACCATACAGTCCACTCTTTCTCTCATTTTCTCAGGTTTCTTTCCATACGACGATTTAATTATTTTACGATCGGAATCTTTGTCGGACGCCGTTCCGTGCGTATAAGCGATAGCCCATTCGATCGTCGGTTCTGGTGTACAACCGTTAACTGCCGTACATTTTGGTCCTTCGAGCCGGATCTTTTTCTTTTAGTTATTCCGTCGTAATTATATTCGTAAAAAATCTTTATCTATAATATTGTCGTTGTCGTTATGCCATCAATGAACGAAACACCGCATACCATGTTAGCGTGAGAGCGCGTCAAACGTGACTACGTACTAAAATCCATCGAAGGCATTCATGTCACAGCATTAGGTGCACAAACCGATGCCAGTAAGTTACCGTCATTACACATTCATGTCCAGGATTTAGACGGTTTTGTTGAGGAATTTCGCCGGCGACAAGACTTAATCATAAATGCATTAATCGACCTCAATCGTGTTTCCGATTTTGAACGGGAGGATAGTCCCAAGACGACGTCAATGGAAATCATGCGTCTCGAAATTAAAACCATAGCCGCGCGTGATGCTCCGGAAAATAAATCAACGCTTTCTTCCTCAACTGTTACTGTTACACAGCACCTCGTTCCGTTACCGAAAATCCAACTACCCAGTTTTAATGGTAGTTTACTCAAGTGGCGAACGTTTCGCGATGTTTGCATATCCCTTGTACATGACAACACCGGTATAGGTAACGCCGAACGCTTTCACTATTTATTTTCATGTTTGTCTGGTTCAGCGCTCGATTTAATCAAAACGATTCCGTTATCTGCTGATAACTACGCCGTCGCATGGGACGCACTGTCTGATCGGTTCGACAATAAACGTCTTTTAGCGTCCGCACACCTTGATAAGTTATTCGCGTTTAAACCCATTGCACGAGAATCGCTACCAGCTTTAATCGCGTTCGTCAACACTTTCAAGGAAAAAGTGTCAATTATCAAATCGCTTGGTGTCGATGATCTCTCCAATTTTTTGCTGTTCTATATGGGATCTCGGGTTCTCGATTCAACGACGCTTTCGTTATTTGAATCTAATATATCTCATTCAAATATCCCAAACTTCGACGAACTATTAAGCTTTGTACAACACCGATGTAAAATTTTGGAAAATCTTAACAATTCAAGTAAACTCGATCGCGAAGATAAACCATCCGAAAGAGCGAACGTCCGCGGTAAATTTTCTAAATCAACAAAATCAGTGTTCACCACTACCACGTCTACATCAGTCAAACTTAGGTCGAAAAATTGTTTGTGTTGCGATAAGCCTGACCACCGCATATATCAATGCCCGAAGTTCGCCGGAATGACGGTTGATAAACGACGAGAAACCGTCTTATCTCAGAAATTGTGTTTTGCGTGTATGAGTCCGACTCATTCTGTCAATGCGTGTTCATCAACTAAATGTTATAATTTATGCAACAGCAAGCTACACAATACAATGGTTACCCAAATATAATTCTTGTTACTTGCTATTTTTAGTTATTTTCAATAAAATGATATTTCATACAATAAATAAGAACTTATCAGCTAATGATATTTATTTATTGGAAACGTTGACGTCAATGTCTAAAAATAGATATATCAACAATAATTTGTCGAATGGGTCATTATAATATAATCTAAAGCCGCGTCCACACTGTGTCGAATGGTGTCGATCGACAATGTCGAACAAATGTGTACGTATCGCCCGGCTTTATTGAAACATGTCGGATCGGGTCGAATGCAACCCGAATCAAGTCGGTACGGATCAAAGAGAATCGAATCGATGACAGTAGTGTGGACGTGTCGAAGCAAGTTGCTCGACTTTACAAAAAACATCAGATGTTATCACACAACTTTATCTGAACAAAAACTGATAAAAACATTTTAATTGTGCATAGTTTTGTTACTAAGTGCATTTATTTTGATTTTAGTGTTATTAATTTTAGTTTATCATCAATTCATAATGAATTGGAGTGATGAACAAACAATTTCTTTTATTGAAATGTATCGTGATCGAAGTTTATTGTGGGACCCAACTGATTCACAATACAAACATAAAAACAAAAGGCATGATGGGCTAATGGAAATTGCGATTTCTTTTGGCATTGAAAAACTTGAAGTAGAAAAGAAAATAAAAAATTTGCAAAGCCAGTTTGCTAGAGAAAAGAAAAAGGAGAAAGAGTCGAGAAAAACTGGGAGTGGTACAGACGAAGCATACACTAGCAGATGGTTTGCATACAAAAGTATGATGTTCTTGGCCGATAAGAACACTCCAAAAAACACTCAAGATACCGAGGTAAATAAAATAAAATATTAATAGTTTTAAAGGTTTGGCAGGGTGACCAATATAATATATTTTACATAACATAATGTTATTGTACTCTCACTAATTTACAATCGCTTCACTTCATATCGTTTGTTATCGATTTTCTTAGGTCGATAAAATAAAACATGAAAATTAAAATTATTATCCGACTTTATCTCGCAGATAACAGTTGTTGTTGTCGTATTGTAGTGTATTTACCTATCAGTGGTTTTCAAAGTCTTTTAAAACACATAAAGTGTTTTATAAAGTGTTTCATAAAGTCATATTATCATTTATCGTACTGAAAATGTAATTCCCCTTGCGCAGATATAAAATATTTTGCAAATTCCTCTCTAACCGTCTGAGCCTCAATACAACTTCTCTTTGGAACCGTAGGCAAGTTATTTATCTGGCTAGTTGATGGGTCACGCCTCCATATGCCTGGTACTACTTCTCCACTGTTAGGAAATTCAGAATCCAACATCCCAACCGAACAGTAAACATTTCTTGATCCGCTATTTCTTAGATAATTATGCAAATAAATTGCAGCCAGTGTCACTTTAGTTGCTACACCTGGATCCAATAAAATTGGTCTTCTAAATATACGAAAACTAGAAGACATTATACCAAATGCATTTTCAGAAACTCTTCGAGCTCTACTTAAACGGTAGTTGAATATTCTTTTTGTTGTTCTTTTGTTATGAATTCCAGAAAATGGCTTCATAACAGTAGGGGTTAGTTGAAAAGCTTCGTCTCCAACAAATACATATGGTATCGGAAGGCTTAATTGTGGTAATGGACGTGATGGGGGAAGGTGCATCTTGTTGTCATCTAGACATTTCTTAAAAAACGTACCATTTAAAACTCCACCATCGGAAATTCTTCCTTGACAACCGACGTTCGTGTAAATAAAATTGTAATTTGCATCCACTACTGCCAGCAAGACAATACTAAAAAAGCCCTTGTAATTAAAAAATTCCGTTCCTGAATGTTCTGGTGCTTGAATATTTATGTGTTTACCATCAATGGCACCTACACAGTTTGGATAGTTCCACTTGTCATTGAACAATTTTGCTACACGTTCCCATTCCTCTGCACTTCGCGGTACCTGTAAAAAATCATAAAACATCATAATAGTGTTATTATTATAAGGTTTAATTTTATTTTGTATTATGTTTTATGACTAGGGTTAGGATGTTTATGCACTTCAAAAAGCATAAATATGTATGCATTTATTCACTATATATTGTACTTATAAATAAAAAATGGTAAAATATGCAATTATATGCAAAATAAAATGTTCATATTTTGAATATTGATAATATAATGATACACATTTATATATAAAAATGAAAGCTATTGGACAACCTAAAAAAAATATGCAAAATCATAAACATCCTAACCCTATTTATGACATAAATACTATTTTATCATGAAAAATTGTTTATATTCTGCTTTCATTTTTTCAGGGTTCAGAAAATCGGGAAGCCGTAGAAATACAGGACGAAAATAATGATAACATAGGAAACGTGGGCAAGGTGGTCGAGACTTCAACCGCGGAAGACAATGACGCAACTATAAACACATCGTTTACAAAAACATTTTCCCCAAAAAAACAGATTAAAAAACGTAAATTAGGTTCAACTTCTGGTGCCAGTGTACCAGTTCTTGATGAAGCGGTAACCCTGTTGAGATCTATTCAATCAAACAGGAAAGATAAAGATGAATATCAACTATTTGGAGAACAGGTAGCCATCAAACTAAGGAATATCACCTCACCACAAGCAAGGTTTGCGGCTCAACAAATAATTAATAAAACTTTATTTGAGGCAGAAATTGGGATGATAGGTAACTCGTACAATTCCCAACCCATTTTTTATCAGCAAACATATCCCAACATGTATCCACCTCAAAATCTAAACTATCAGTCACAGATATCGCCTTACCCATCACTTTCATTTCCAACGTTAAATTCACCAAGTTCATCTTCAACCTTACCTGCCTCGCAGTCATCTGTTTCTACTCATTCTGAATCTACTTCTGATAATTTCTTAGGACTAAACACCTATACTGAAAATGAGTACCAACAGTTGTCATTGTAGGAGAAAAGTGAACTTGATGTAATTTCATTTTTTTAACTTTAATTAAATTTAATTAAAAAATGTATTAAAATAAATACTAGAACATTAAAATATTTGTTGTTTATTTCTTACCTTGACATAATTTTGTAGCGCTACTATCAGAGCATCACATACTTCTGGTACAATGTAAGATATTGCTTGCTTTGATATCTTCAAGAGGTATCCCAATGAAGTGTAAGAATCTCCGGATGCCAAAAAACGTAGAGTAACTGCAAGGCGTTGGCTCACTGGAATAGCTTTTCTGAATGACGTATCTTTTTTAATGATTTTCGGTGCAATCATACTTAATATATTTTCAAAATCTGAATTATTCATTCTAAAAAAGTTTTGAAAGCCGAAGTCACATCTGTATTCTAGGTTCAATTCATCAACCTCATCAAGCAATAAATCTTTCATAAACTCATCTGTACTGTACTTCTTTCTGCCTCGGACGAGGCTGGGCCTTACCCAAAACCTCCTTGGGCGGCGGTGACGAACTTGTTGGCTACTAACAACTCCTATAATAATTGCAGCAGCTGCCACTGCAATATCTTCTGAATCGCTCATTTTATATATCAATAACGGTATCAATTATTATCAGTATTAATATCAATATTATTAGGAAAAAATAGGTTTAAAATACGATGTGATAAAAACAAAATTTGATAAAACACACTCGATACCGTGTCTGTACAATTGTATCGGTCGACTAGTCCACACTTATTGAGTTTAGTTGAAAGGCAAGTTGAAAGTCGACCGTGTTGTTCGACAGTGTCGATCGACACCATTCGACACAGTGTGGACGCGGCTTAATAACTAAAACTGTGATTTTGACAATATTATCAAGTTAAATTTTGGATTCTTTGAGTAAAAATGAAATTATCTAAATTTATACTTTCATCTTATTAAAATGTTCGTAATTAGGCATACGAATGTTCGTTTTATGTTAAGTTCGTACAATAGTTTGAATGTTCGTACTAAAACGAACATGTTCGTACGCCTGTATTACTGTATGACGTACTGTCCCGACATACCTGGACAAACGCTATCCACCATAAGAACGGAATCCGTTATCGAACAAATTGAAGGTAAACGCGCGTTCCCGTTTCCATTCTATTAAACCTGTGCGCAGTTATCATTTTCGAGCGCGCGAAACGTTTTACACGGCGAGCGTGATACAACGAAAGTTGCGGTGTACACACACCGCATCCTACCAGCGGCCATTTTTCGTGCTGTATTTCGCTGTTGCTGTTGTCAGTTCTCCGCGCCACTTATAGTTCTTTGTTTTGTAACGTTCTTTTTTTACATGCTCTCGGCAGTGATGGCGACCAATTAATAGACGCTTAACGGCGTTCGACCATTGCGTTATCGCCGTCAAGTACAACGCGACATATCGTTCCATTCTCCGACGTGTAAACCGAACACGACATATATCGCCGTCGGCCCCCATTTTTCCCGTGAACCACATTGTCGTTTCCGCGTCGGCCGTTTTCTCTCTGTGTCGCGTGTTAAATCGTGCATAGCCGTTCGTCTGTTGTCGGTCGCACTGGTTCGATGTTTTCTTTGATTTAGTTCGACTAAAACGTTCAACTATTTATTTGTTCGTTTTATTTCGAACACCGTAGCCTGATTTTGGTACCTGAGTTCAACTTGGTCATTAAGTAGAATAGACGTTATATTTTGTCGGTGATGTTACGGTTGGGAAATGCTCCAACGATACGAGTCTGAAGCGCCAAAGTGAAATTTACACGAACTGTGAACGAATAAGAATCGGAACCCTTTCCTGTTTAATAAAAAAATTAAAAAGTACAGAGTTTTTGTACTGTTTTAGGATCCGATTCGTTTATCAACCGTCGAAAATAATGAGATAAATAATGCATAAATCAATATTATAATATGAACGTTAAAATATTATGATTTATGTTTAAAGAATAAAAAATGTTTACTAGTTTGTGTTTACTTATGTTTACTAGCACGCGCACATCTAGGTTGAGTGAAAACGCGGCCGTATGCCTGCAAACGAATATTATCGAATTTTGGTTACGTCAATGTTCTATTTGACGAATTCGGGTGTTGTGTCACGGTGCAATATTGTGTGGCATCAAAATAACTTGTAAAAATAATATTTTATATTTATTTTGTGTTATACGTGTATGAACTATGTATAAATGTTTGCCATTATGCTGTCGTTCGTCTGCGTGAGATTTATTTAAGTTGCTTCGTAATTAAAGGTGAACGCTTTTCTTGGTGTGCGAATACGTAGTACGCCTCATGTTTTATAATCTGAGTCACGATGAATTACAAAAAATCTCTAAAATTGGTTTGTTTAATATCGGGTATTCCGGATTGATAAATGGTGAACGTCACATCAGTTCGATAGTTGACGCGAGTTCATCGTATATATATATATATAAAAAAAGAACATATGTGTAAAAAAATATCCGTTTATAGTCCAATTTTTTTATTTACATTTAAATGGCTGCACATCGAAAATGTGGATTAATTATAAATAGCATAAAGCCACGTACACACTTAAAGTGCTCACAGTTCGAGTAAGGACATTGTTTCTTGTATGAACGTATATTACGTGTAACAAGTTTGTATGCGATAAATTTGCGCTCTGGATATTCAGTTTAGTGAACGTATACAGTTTATGTTGTGTTTTGTATATTAAATGAGATCTCATGATTGAACCCCTCCAAATCATCTCCCAGTGTAGAAGTTGTGCACTGCATCTAACCAGCCCTTTTGAATAAACAAGCATTGTTTATTGACGAATTCGGGTGTTTTATTACAGTGAAATATTATCTGCATAATTCTTTTAGCCAAAGTAATGTAACGATTGTTACATATTATTAATTTCTACTCATATAATATGGATATTGTTGAATTTACGTTACGTTCTAATTATGACATAAGTTATCCGTTACTGTTTGTATCTAATACAAACGACGGATAATTAACAACTGATAGCAAAAAAATGGTTATTTATTATAATTTATCATATTACTTTAAATATTTAAATATACAGGGTGATTTTTTTATCGTGAACCAGTAAATATCTCGGGAAGTATTAGGAATTTTAAAATAATTTTTTTTTTAAACTTTCTAGGTTTTAATACCTAGAATAATACCAACAGCCCTACAGTACCTATTAAGCCAGCTAGCTATTCTCGCAGGAGTCATAACAAGCGTGCTCAACATACTGGTAGTAGCAGTAGCCGTCTTAGATACGAAGGCAATGGTGGTGTAAGATTCACCCTGTATCGCGTAACCTCCCACATATAATGCGTTTTCATTACTATCAGTTATAGTCCTGCCACTAACCTCACCAAGAAGCAGTTTGAAGAATAGGCAGTAGTCAGCATCTGGCGTATCTGCGTACAAAATAGCGGTCTCCTCGTTGTACAATGCGTTCGAGAACTTGACCAACTCACGGGCAGTGTAAGGTGTATGTGTCACCTCACACTGGTCGTCGCACTTCATTACCTGTAACTGAGCTAGATGCCGCTAGATACATTATACCACCTTTAATTATCCGCAAATCGTAGTCGCTGTCCATAATATCCATCCTCGCTGCTTGGTGCAAGTTAGTTAATTGAACACCATTACTACCATCACTGTCCACTTGTGATAGCGTCCGCGCCTCAAATCCTAGCCCATTTGCTAGCGTCTTCAAGTCATAGCTCTCACTCTTAGCTAATATGTTAAAATTAGGTAAGAATTGAGGCGTATGCCCAATTTCGAATGTTTACAGTCTATCACTTTCCTGTTTCTAGATACAGTGAGTTAGCCAATAGTAGCTAACAATCTCTGGTGTTAAGGACTATGTAGTGTTACCAACTTGATTGCTCTGCTCTAAATTAGAAACACACAAACTAACTAGCCTGCCGTTCATCGTCTATCTCCCATCTCTTGGAATAGGCGCTTTAACACCAACCATAGTCCGGGCCATATTTAGAGCCTGCCCATACAAGTCTGAATTGGACACATCCAGATTAGCACCAAGATAAGGTTTAATGTCTGTTTTAATATCCTGTGCTCGCTTAAATATTACACCCTGTAATCTCAGATGCATCCTAAACTTACCTATGCTATCAACAACGATGTTGTTTGATTGCTTGAGCAAATCATCTATTAGAGACTGCGACAGTGACAGACCACCAGCTGGCAAATTAGCCAATCTCGGTTGAATCTTATCATCGTCCCCAATCTTAACCAACTTTCTATTATCAACCACCTTCTTCCCATAATCGAACGCTTTTGCATACATCTTCGTTTCAACCAGCTTGGCACTAACATCATCAGGAGTGAGGATTGGCGCATAGTCTAGGCCTTTGGCACTAGAAAAGAACTTATCTTCTTTACCCTTATCAATTTGCTGCTTTGGGTGGTTGTTGAGCATGTTATCGGTCTTACGAATCATTTTGATTAGTAAGCGTGAGATAGTTGAGTAGTATAAATACAATTAAAAAATCTCGGTTTTTATCAAATAATAAAAATTATTATTTGATAATATATATTGCAATTGTAAAACCAACAGCTAAACAAAATATGTATCTCGTAGCAATTCGGCCACAACGTCTATCAGCCTCACTCTGATACTCGTATGTATGTATGTATGTATGTCATTTCCCATTGACTATCTAATTTCAAGAATCTAAAAAAAAATTAAAATTATAGTGCATGAAAAAAAATATTTTTTGTTTATTTAAATATAATCGTATATCGTATAATGTGCATTTTTAAAACATTGGATGAAACAATAAAATTCTTTTAATTTTTTAAGTGTTAACAATGTATAAAAGACTAAAATACATGGTTTCCACCGTTCAAATAATATCACTTACTAATTGAGACTTAAATTCATGGTTTTGATCGTTAATCAATTTTGCTTCTATTGCTTTTAATTCATCCTCTGTATGGATAGGAGTTCTAATGCATGATTGGTTTATCAAAGATTGATTTTCGAAAAATATCTGCAAAGTAGATCTATTCACATTATTTGTTGTATAAATTTTGTGTTCAATTCTATCAAGTACATCAAACAATAATCTGTTGTCGTAACGTAATCTAGCAACTTGTCTTTTCACCAAGTTCTAGTTTATGGACTAAAAAAAAAAATTATTAAAATTGGCTTAAATGTATTTTATCATTTCACATAGGTTAAAATTAAAATATACATTTGAAATATTTGAATACATATGTTAAATATACATGATAATGAATTTACCTAATGTATTGATGACACCCATTAATCCATAATTATTAGTATTATTATATTGTAGAACTTGTTCAGGTTGAAGAATTTTTATTCTATCAATTGGAGAATCTATAAAATAGAATAAATTTAAAAGTAATAAAGTAAAATCAAAAGTTATAAGATAATTATTGTTAACAATATTTATTTACTTGAAGAATCTGAAAGTGATTGGCGAATATTTGAAGGCTAAATCATTCGCTGTAAGATCATCCGGAATTTCATTTGTTGCGCCTTGACCGTTCAAAATATCAGATATATCGGAAATGATTTTAAATCCTTTGTTTTTATTTAAAGTAGTAGTATGTTTTTGATATATTATTTTTCCTATTTGATTTGGTGCTTTTTGAATTTCAGCTTTTATTTTTTGAATAATGTTAATGGAATCAATCAAAGGTACTCCGGAAGTTTCTAATTGAGTTATAGATGTTGCTAATGTGCTAAAATTTGCCTTTATATATATTAAGTTATGTTTTAAATTTACATTAGAAAATAAATTCTGAGCTTTAGAAACTGCAACTGCATCTTCTCCGTCTAATTGATTAATAATTTCTTTAATCAGTTCAAAATGGTCACAATAGTACATAGAAGCATTAAGCCAAGTGCCCCAACGTGTTAATACAGGCCGAGGTGGTAGTGGAATATCTGGTGCCATTGTTTTAAATATTTGGATTCGCGACGGTGCTTTCAAAAATACTTTTTTTACGTTATTTATCAATTCGTCAACATTTGGAAAATGTATTCTTATTTCTTCGGCAACTCTATGCAAGGCGTGCGCCAAGCATGTAACATGTATAATTTTCGAATAATAAGTTTGAATCGATGTAGCTGCTTTTACCATGTACGGAGCAGCGTCACTTAAAAATAAAAGGATATTATCGTGTAGTATTCCTTGTGGCCATAATATTGATAAAGACTTATCCAAAACTTTGGCAATTGTACTGTGATTGGTTTTTTCTAATACTTCTGAATTTAATAAAAACATTTTACCTATGTTACCTACTTCTAATGTACCTATTATAACATTGACAACATAACGACCATTGGCGTCCGTCGTTTCATCGATAGAAACCCATAATTTTTTATTTTCTTCGTATGACCTAATCATCTATATAGTTTCATCGTAACATATACTGACGTAATTTTTTCGTAATGTGGAGCAATCAGGCGTTTGTTTATTGGTATATATTTTCCAAAAATTTAGAAAACGCAGGATTTTCGAGTTTATTTAACGGAATATTACATGACAAAAATGTACGAGTTAAATCTAAAAAATATTCCGACCTGTTTGGTATGTCTGTAATAAAACTTTGTGTATTATTTTTTTCGTTTTGTAATTTACTCCATTCTACTCCATTGATGTGTTTATCTCTTGACAAATGTTGTTGTACGGCAAATCGTTTTTCAGCAGTAACTTTTACGTTGCATATTTTACAGAATAACACCAATCCGTCGGTAGAAAAAATATTATGTCCAAATTCTTATACAAACGCACGCAGTCGACTCGCTGTCGAACATTTTACTTTTGGCATTTTTATATTAAATTACCAAAAAAAATTAACCTGAGTAATCAAACGGTGTTAACCACGACAAAACTCGTACTGAACGTTGAACGATATCATCAGACGTCGATTTTACCGATTTAAGATTATTTAACAGGAAATGCGGGTAGAGGTTATTGTCCGATAATGGTGACAAACCGATAATATAACACGAATTACGAGTACCTACTTATAATCTGTTATATTTATTTAAAAATCATGTTGGTGTAAAAATCTTAAAATAAAATTTCAAATTCATGCACTTGGTTTCCAAAAACTCAAAAAATGCTCCAAAAACTCTAAAATACCCTAAAAAATTAAGAAAATGACCTAAAAACTAAATAATGCCAAAAAATGTAAAAAAATGTAAAATAAACTTTCTTATTCTCATTCAAATGTACATAAAACAAATTTGTGACAAGACGAGCATTGCACAGTAAGCTTTGAAAAACAATGCAAAGTGCATCGAAATCCCAGCCCTACTCATAAATAACAGCATATCGTCATTCACCTCAAATAACAAGAACACTTCTAATGCAAATTCTGTACGTTGGTGATAACCAGTGGGTTTCAACTATTGAACAATTGTCAACTGGAAATTAAACTTACGCTTGACGATGCGTCGAATGAAAGAACGATTAATTTGAAAGCCTGAGCTTGTTTGCACACCGAGCGTCATGGACTTTAGAGAAAAGCGGCTCTTACCCTTTCCGTATTTTCGGGAGTTGTTACAGTACGTACGGGGGCCAGGTGGTTTTTTTTTATTATTATTCCCGTTATTCGAAAAGCAGTGACCCATCTCATAATTGTTTTCCAATCGGGAACCGCACCGTGATACGGCCAATGTTAAAATTAATTCTGAATGCATGCTGTACTTTCACTATCGATTCGTTGTTTTTAAAAAATGAGACGTACGCGAACACACGGCGAACGACACTCCACTGCTCCATTGTGAAAATTAAATGGCGTTATCTAACGGATCGAATGAGATCTTTCCAAATTACTCACACTCAACCTTCGTCAATAAAAACCCATCTATTTTTAGCTCTATTCCAGTGACCCACTCTGTATATGTGTATGTAAATTGTTACGAAAGTTATAATAATCAACTTTACTTTAATTCTGTTTTAATAAATTATATACGGGTACTCGTCTAATATGCTACCTACCGCTACTTCGTTGGTGTAGTATGATACCTACCGTAAAATAAGCTACCTACCATAAAATAATAACAAATTAACAACAATTAATTACTAAATAATTTATTAATTTACCGTTGTCAAGTACTTCATAATATTTCAATATGTCATTATATATTATTATACATTATATACTATTTTTTTATAATATTTCAATTCGTCATTATACATCATATACTATTTTTATATCATTCCAGAAAACTTCTAATAAATCGTGTTGGGTATTAATGGACCGCCACCATTCTTCTATTAATTGTCGGTCTAACAAATCTGTCGCTCCTCGGGTTTTAATTCCGTATTTAGTTTTAACATGTCTCCATATACACTCGATTGTTTGTGTTTGGGCGCCCGTTGTAGGATCAACAAAAAACTCGAAATGATTGACGGTTTCGTGATGATAACCTATATCTTTTAAGGTACTATATGCTCGCCATTGATCTGAATAAATAATTGATCCTAGTTCTATTTCATTTTGTATTATTGGTAATAAAGTTGCCTTATCTCTTTTTTCCACTTTAAAAAATCTTCGTTCTATAACCCCATCAACATTTTTACAACACATACCAAAAATCCATGGACCTTGAATGCGAGTACCATAATTTCTTTGAGTCGAATGATCATCATCAATATCGTCAGCATCACTTGATACATTGTCATCTACATTTGGAATTATATCTCCATTTCTCAATCGTCCTCAATTATATTTACGCTTGCCTTGAAATAGTGACTCGTCAATTTGAACAATTTTCCCTGGACCACCCATTTTCTTACGTTTATCAAACATTGCAACTGCTACATCTCTACATAAATTATTCCAATCTACAATTGTATTACGAGTTTTTGTTGTAAATTTTTCGGTCAGTGAAACTGGTATTTGATACACCCAATACCATACTAATTCAATAATTTCATTTAATGCTAAACCACTATTACTTTTACCATTTTTATCGTAATATGTAAAAAAAGGATTTTTTTTTCTTAAAGAGTGATAAGTTTGACAACCTTTTTTTTGACATCGTAAATAAGTAGTTTTTAATAAATCACCATTTGAGTTTCTTTTACGATTATTTTTTTGATATTCTTTCAACGTACCTCCACAAATAACACCAACTTTTAATTTGGAACAACTACCAAGTTCTGGGAGCAAGTTTCTCTCTTGAAGATATTTAACATATGTTTTCTCATTACATATTATATGCCCGTACAAATAGCGCATTGATTTATTCATTTTATAATAAAAAGTAAAACTCGTAACGAATAGGATACTTACACGAACACAACACAGATACAATATAGACTAAAATAATATATCTAACAGTAAGTTATCATGAGTCTTGGTGGATTAGATATCATAATGGCTATTAAGATATAGTTTTGTACAACTGCTATAATATGTTATTTATCTTAATGACTCAAATGTACTTTCCTGTAATAAAATGAAATAAAATAAAAATAACTATGGTAGGTAGCATACTACACGCATACAGTGTTTTGGTAGATACCATTTTATGGGTAGGTAGCATATTAGACGAGTACCTATATACGTAACTAGCTAACCCGACAAACGTTGTTTTGTCATATAAATTATTTCCAGAGAATATTTTGCAAGAAAAAAATAACTAATTTAATATTAATATATATTAATTTTATTAATATAGGCTTCGATAACATTTTTCATTAATTTTTTAACGACTTATCACGTGCCGTTGTACAACCGTGGTGGGTATAGATTTATATGACACTAAGTCTCCTGGTAACAAATTTTGTATCTTAAGATTCAATTCGTTGACGTCCACATTTTTTGCTATCAAAATTGCTCTTTCTGTCAGCCACTCATGATTTGTGTATTGTCTGTGTACATTGGGAAATATCTGGTCAATGAGAGCATCTTGCGAATAAATGATTGTGCAGAAATCAGTCGGTAATTTTATACATCCCGTTTCAACTGTAATAACTTTCCCATCTCCAATATCTAACAATTGTTTTGAGAATCTTCTGCACGCAGCTTTTTTTGATTGAATCGCAAGTATCGGAATCTTTCTCTCTCTTTCGACCATAAATTGTTGACAAAGCTCATGACATCATAGAATAACTTTGTCCTGATCGCGTCTAATCATCAACCGATATGCATAATAATTTTTCGAATTAAAATTCTTGTTTATTTTTGTACCTGTTGCGGGATCTTTTTGTATAATATTTATGCGATCCCGTCATTTACTACCAAAAATAAAATTAATAGTTTTTTAATAGTTTTATTTAATAATTGATTTTCCATTGTGCAGTTATCGACCTGGTTAAAAAATTATTAAATTAAACTAAGATTAATTAAACAATAGCACTTTTCCAAAATTAAACATGACACGCATTGATCTTTATTTTCTAGAGTAAAAGTTTCTATTGTTTTTTGACAAGAACTGTAGTGATGGTCACCTGCACATTTGACGCATCTAAGCGGAAAATGGCAAAACTTTTTCGTGTGTGAAAAACGTTGACAATTAGTGCATTGAGGGATGTCCTTAGAGGGTTGCCTTGGTCCTACTACTACAATACAGTGTAAAAGTCTATTAAGAGAGAATATCTCAGTAGATGATTTAGAAAGCAATACAGCTACGATAGGTATTGGAGATTTAAATTTGTTTTGGAGACGTGTGACTGAGGTTACTTCAAATTTTAGTTTTTGGAGTTCTTTATGTATACACGCTTCAGATATATTTACAGGAAGGTTCCTGATGATGACGGATAGTTGTTTGTTTTCTAGGAATTGGTAAGTGTGATATTCGATACCGGAATCGTCAAAAAGTTTTGTAGCAATTCTATAATCGTCTATAAAAAGATGTATTGAATGCTATACAACATTTTCAAAAGAACTAGGATACAAGTGAGTTCAAATTAAATTTTTTTAAATTAATATGAATTTTTGATTTTTAATTTATTATTTCTAGGGAAGCTTTAAACAAGGCTAAGAAAGTAACCTTTTGCAGTTTGTGCCCATCAAAACCATCGGTTTGCATACAATATTTTCAAGACCATTTAAAAAACAAAATGTATGAATAAAATGTTGTTACATTTTTTTATATATTTTTAATTTAAAGTAATTTAAAGTGAATTTTTTTTTATCAATTTATCTAGGGTACCTCTTTATTTTTTTAGATTTTAATTTAATACACTATTACTATTTAATACACTTAGAAATTCATGTTTTAAATTTTTTTGTATAAAATATAAATGTATTAAAGTTGAAGGATTTTATTATTTTTTTTTTTTTTTTAAATGATCAAAATCGTCTTGTCTACGCCATGGTCCAATCTAAATATTGTTCTCTCCAAGCCGTAAAGAACTAGATACATTTAATGTTGATGTTAAATTTGGCAGCCCGCGACCTAAGTGACGTCACATTAATAATATGATTTAGATCGCCGACGACCCAAACGGCTTCACAATAAAAAACATCACTTTGGTCGCCGGCGGGCTTGTGACAGTCAACGTGTTAAATATGATTTTTTAGAGTGTGTAAATAAGTGATATATTGAGTACCTATAATGCAGTCATGAAAAAGTTAAAATTAACTTTGTACTATATTTATTTTACATGGGTACGATTCAAAAACATATTTATAAATATTTAATAATTTATTACGTGTGTGGTTTACTGAACTGTTGTAGAGCATCTATAGTTATAAAATGATTCGTACTCGTTTTCTAAACTAATTATAAATGTATGCTTGAATGTACGCATGTATTTTATAAATTGTCTCGGTCTTCCACATTGTATTATATAAATATGATTGGAGCAAATAAGAAGTAAAAATGATACAGCGTATAATAAATATCGACCTTGGTAGAAAAAAATGAGAGTTGACCGTAGTTAAACCGTAGTATATGCATAAATATTATACATGCATTATACATTGTTGTAGTTGAGGTTGCCGAACCGTCAAAAACGAAGAACTTCGTATAATTATACCGCGACATATCTTATACAAGACCGGAAAAACCTTAGTGTTCCTTTTATGATTATATTTATAACGCTATTCTTATTTAGAAGTTTGTAGAAATTATTACGTAAAAATTTTGATTTGTAATCCCTGCAGTGTTTTATAAATACGTATATTGTCATACAGATCAATTATTATGAAATAAAATATGCACGCATTTATATTACGTGTAGAACACAACACATGTCTATCAAATATGTATAGCCTGTATTGGCGAATACTATGAATACCTAATATGTATAGTTAAAGTAGGTATTTTTTACTCACTAGAGGCAAAACAAATTCGACTTCATTGCATGAATCATAAATGTCTAATATTTTAAGAACATTAAATTATATGTAACGCATTATAACTCGATCCATACGCTCTATTTAGTTAGACCAAGTTCATGTTGTGCGTGTATGTCGATCGTCAGGTAAAATTTTTTATTTTATAAATGTCTCTAACAGTATTTATGATACATTGTGCAATAAAAAATTATAAACAGTATTAAATGTAAGACAGTTTTTTTATAAAGGATATATAAAACATTTTATAAACATTAGTCTTCGTCAGTAATTTTACCGCGTCATAAGCAAATATTATCATTGGTTTTTAATACTATTTAATATGTATGATATTTTGTCGTTCACAGTATGTACAAGCATGATTAGGAGAAGAGACCAAATTAATAATGATGAAAGGTTTATGAGTAGTATTTGTAATATTTATATGAAGTACCTTTTATCAATATAATTTAAAACTACATACTAAATACATTACATTTTTAAACATGAAATATGAAGATTCATGTGGGTTTAAAAAGAAAATTAGAATAGTTTTGTAAAAAATGGTAACCACACATTTTATAATTTGAAACAATATTTATTTAAAAAAAAATCTTTTTGGATTAACCAAATAAGGACAAAATATAGCGTGTAGGTATTTTAAAAGAATGTATTTAGACTTCCTGTACCTAAGAACAATAGACAATAATCATACAACACTATAAACACATCTTTAATTTTCGTAAATTAAATTATTCATTAATATTAATACACATTTTACGCTTTACAGGTATATGAGTAAAGTGACCACATAATAATATCTTTATTACGGTCAATATTCTCTTTGAGTATTTTGAATAAATATATGTCTTATATGGCGTTTTAACTGAAATGTATGTGATTTATACAGCGCATAAGTCGCATTATATACTATTATAGTATAAGTAAGGTCATTATTATTGTAATTATTATGTTATCCCAAAATCAGGTTAAACGATTTTCATAAAAATAGAATTAATTTTAAATAATTTATATATAAGATTGAGTAATTTGTCGCGTCCCGCGTGGTCACATAGTATAAAACACACATTATAAGAGGTTCTCATGAACATCGAAACCAGAGGTGTGAATAAGTTAAATTGTTCACATGATTATCTGTTTAAATAAGAATATGAATATCGGAGTCACATACACGTGGGTGGTTGACCACATCCTGTATTAAGTATGGGCTGGTCAGGAGATAGTACACGCATACAGAATCAATAGATAATTATCATATTTTAGAGCGCACACACAGAATCAATAACGACTCATCACATTTATCATATTAAATTATAATTTTTCATTTACACACACACATGCAGATATCAGATATAAAAGGGGGTCCCGAACAGGCCTTATTCAGACGAGTTTTGGCTATGCTGCACTAAGCACCTTCACGTCAGTGAATGTCATGGTCTGGACTTAGAAATATTTCAAATTATTTTTATAAGTTATAATTGTTAGGACTTAAATAATTTCTACTTAGAATATTTACAGAATTGTAGTTACGATAATTTTATGAGTTAAATAAATTTAATTATTTTAAAAAGTCTTAATTATTCCTTGCTACACCTACAACCAAGCGTTGACTGAGACGTTGACACTGAATTATCAGATCGATCGGTTAGCACGTAACAAATTAATAAATATAAATATGTTTAAATCTTAGAATAATATAAAAGGTTGTTAAACATAAATGTAAATTAAATTAAAAAGTAAAATAGTAAATAAAAGTACATTTTAAAGTAAATTTTATTAACAGTTGACTTAAAAATAAATACGATGTAAAAATGTGTTTATAAAACGATTATGGTCGTATGACACTTTAACAAAATTAATTATATAGTAACTGGGTGATATTTTTACTGCCGATGGAAGAATATCATATATTTTCAACTATAGTACGGCCAGCGAAACTAGACGGGTACCCGACGTGCGCCTAGTGTCCGTTTTCATGCAAGCCAGGGGTTCTAAAAGTATTATTTATTAAATGAATAGCTGATGCAGCTGTGTTTCAGCTGTTATATGAGAAATGTTGAGTACTGTTACATCAAATATATTTTATTATTGAATAAACCATAAGGTATATCGTATATATCAATATATATATATAATGTAAATATGCGTACAATAAACTGCTGCGGGTGCGTATAACCGTTGCGCGCGGCTTTTTTTGTATTCAAACTGGACATCTGGCGCTGGGGACCGCATTCCATTGACCTTATTGTTTGTTATTCTATTGAACCCAAATTGTGTGTAGAAACGATTTTTTTAAAAATGTATTAGTCTTTGATTCTCTGCCCTTCGTGTATGTGTTATTGCTATCGTTTGAGTTGAGTGTGATTTTTATACGGCTGTTTTAATATTGTACAATATTTTAATTTTTTTCTGTGTTTTTTTTTTACTATTCGTTGGTGACAAATTATTATTTTTAAAATGTCAATTCGACCCGATATACATTCCCAAATGAAAAAAACAATTTACAACGTGTATACATTTTTTAGAATGTTAGCCAATTGCAAAGAGAAGTCGGAATTGGCAGACTATTTTCGACAGTCACAAGAGAGGACGGCCGAGGCTTGTGCGGTGAGTCTGAGAACTGTACAACGGGTATGTAATGAAAGTAAAATAACTAGAAATCAAGAAGAATCATTAAGTGTAGGAAGTTCCAATGACCTTAAATTTCGATCACCACGAAAAAATTACATTCGTGAGAAAACTGTCACTGAACTTGATGATTTTGACAATGAAGTGGTTAGAAGAGTCGTTCATAGCTTTTACGACAAGGGTGAATTTCCAACGAGTGCTAAAATATTAGTGGAATTGCGTGAAAAATTAAGTTACCGTGGATCAAAATCGTCGGTGAAAATAATTTTAAAACAACTTAATTTTAAGTACAAGAAATGCAACGATGGTCGCAAATTCTTAATGGAACGATCCGATATTGTAGCTGCGCGCGTTAAGTTCCTTAGAAAAATGAACGAGTTTCGTAGGAACGATGATACTCGGCCTGTAGTCTACTTAGATGAAACTTGAGTTAATCAAAACCATACCCGTGGACGTATTTGGCAGAATAATGAAAATACGGAAGGTTTAAAAGTACCTACAGGGAGAGGCAGTCGCATCATCGTATGCCACGCCGGATCTCCTTCCTTCGGATTCATTAAGGAATCAAAACTAATTTTTAGATGTAATTCTAGTAACAATGATTATCATTCAGAATGAACGCCACATATTTTGAAAGTTGGTTCTCATAGATGTTACTTAACTTAGAAGAACCGAGCATTATTGTCATGGATAACGCGTCGTATCACTCTACTTTGGTCGAGAACTATCCGAAGTCCAACTGTAGAAAAACTGATGTTCAACAGTGGTTACGGGATGAAAAATATAGATTTTTCTCCCGTTGAAACACTTGACGAGTTACGGGAAAAAGTTAAACTTTCAATGCGGCGAGGAAAAAAATATAAACTGGATGAACTAACTTTCCAAATGGATCATGAAGTGGTAAGGCTTCCCCCTTACCACTGTCAGTACAATCCAATAGAACTCATTTGGGCACAAGTAAAAGGCAGAGTGGCTGAAAAAAATTCAACATTCAAAATTGCAGATGTCGAGACACTTGTGCATAAAGAAATCGATGCAGTAACTCCGGAAGATTGGGCCAAATGTGGAGAACATTGCGTCAAGATCCAGGAAGAGGACTTCGTCAAGGCAGGACTAAGGGATGATATATTAGAACCAATAATATTGACCATTAATCCTGACGAAAGTAGTTCAAGCGAAGATGAAGACGACAATGAGGACTAGATAATTTCAATTCGGAAAAATATTTATTTTTTTTTGTAAATATAATAATAGTTTTAAGTTTTATTACCTACTTATTTATTTTTAAATGTGCATGCATACATAATTGTGTAAATACTTAAAATATTAATATTATTACTTGTTATCGAATGTGATAAATAACGAGTTTTACGTACAAAAATATTAAATGTTTAGTCTTAATTACAACTCCTGCACTTTTAAAATTATTTTACGCGGGAATGTAGTCTTGGAAGCACTGCTGGAAATTAGACACTAGGCGCGCGTCGGGCACCCGCCTAGTTTCGCTGGCCGTACTTTAACTATAATATTATGTTTTGGACGTTTAATAATCAAGTTTCCGATCGTTCTTTTTATTGGTCAATGATTCGAGCTTATCTCAATATAAAATGCGTATATTCAACTTTTAATTGCTCTCATTTGACCACATAATTTATCACTTATATATCTCATACATCTTTATATATTATTAATGTTTTATAATTAACAGATTTAACAATAGCCAAACAAATTTACTCTCGAAAACATAAATACCCACTGTGCAATTATTTGTTCCATCAATGTTATATGGATGTTTTTTAAAAACACGGAACATTACAAATTGCGTTCTTAAGGAGGAGTATGTTTAACATCCCAGTGACCATATTTCTACCGCAATGATGTCTTTCAAAAAACCTCTTTTAAACAGTTTAAAACAAACCTCTTATAAACATCACTTTTCAATGTCCCAATAACAATATAATACAAACATAATGGTGCATAAAATATTTGTTCCTATGTAACATCCATAAGCTGTTGCAATTAGTAATTGTATGGATGTTATTCATTTCCAAAAAAATAATGCACTATACTATGCATATTAATATATTAATTAATATCATGGTACCACATTAGCATTGACACAACTAGGTAGGGAGGGTGCTTTAAGTCCTTAACATCCCAAAAAATTGTATTTAAAAATGTATAATTTAAAATAAGAATTACTAATTTCAAATATAATTATTATACATATTATTTATAAAATAAATAAAAAAATTACACAAAAAAAAAATGACTTTTTTTAAGTAACCTTTTGAAAGGTTTTTGTTTTTCCATAGTGACCGTGTTTACACATAAGCAAAAAACAAAACCAGAGATTAAGCACCCCTTGTTCAAATTTCTAGTTGTGTCCATGCACATTAGACATCAAGCATAGTATTTCTTTAAAAATTAAAAATATATATATATTATGTGGCTGTTATATGTTGAAAGAACAAAATAAACCTCATTGTTTAAAAATTCAAATAAAATACAATAAAATAGTTGCTCATTAAACAAATAATAAATTAAGTGTTTAATATAATTATTTATAATTTGTAGTTTGGACTTCAGAATTTATTTTTTAAATCCTTATACATTAATACAAGTTAAGTATTATTAGGTATTGAATTTAAAATACCAATTTAAGTATATTAACTTCACACTTTTTATTACTTATTGTAATCTGTTAGCTCGTAGAGACACCCTTACATTTGTTTAGTAGAACTCATTATCTTCATGAAATAATAAAAATATATTTTTTTAAATAATACCATATAATAGGTATAGAGATAGGATTATGTTTAAATAAAATTAACATACAATTTAAAACAGTTATCGTATTTTATTATTCTCTTATTAACAAAATACAATAAAAAATAAAAAAACTATTAAACAAAGAAAGCAATTTATCACATATACTTTTAATAATTGTTGAAAATATTTTGATGATAAGGCTGATATATCTTTCCTTTTCTTTATTTAACAATCATAAAATCAAACAAACAAATACAATTTCATAAGATAAATAAGTGTTTTTTTTCTGAAAATGTATGCACATGCATTAGTATAAATATTTATAATATAATAAATTTAATACATTAGTTACCTAATGTATAATTTGAAATGATTTTGGGTTAATACATTTATTTAAAATTTTATAATACTATACTAAAGGCCATCTTTTTTCATAAATATCTGCATAAATAAATATAAATGAATCATTTGATACATTTGATTCTACTCAATCTAGTATTTCCATGCCTTAACCAATTAGCAACCACACTTTCATACTCAGAATCTGTCATTACTCGTTTCGAATTTTGTTTAATTATCTCTATTAAAATAAAGTTTGCACATATTATATAAAAATTGTAATTTGCATGAGCATGATATAAATTGTACATATATATGGATATGATGGAAAACTATTTACTTTTAACCAGCTTAATTATTTCTGAAGAGCCTAAAGCCATCGATATATTTTTCCCACGACCAGTAAAAGTAGCAATTACAGCAAATT
>NW_020272877.1:0-5447 GCF_003268045.1 Sipha flava
ACAATAATAATTATGTGCGCGCGGCCTTATCGCGTACAGCGCAAACATCACCGCCCACTTTGAAGGACTCTTCAACAGAATGGAACCGGGCACAGTTTCACAGCTGGGCGAACAAAAGATCCGGTGGCAGTATCCACTGTTGCAACCCGTGTTATTCCGTCTGAACCTGGATGAAGTTGACGAATTCGTCCTACTGACCATTGTAGTGGAGACGTAACTTCTCGAATAAGAACGAGATCACCAACATTTAACTGTTTCCCGTCAGAGCACCATTTTGATCGAACCTGAAGTGTGGTGAGATATTCATTCTTCCATCGAGACCAGAAGTGACGATGAATGTCTGATATAAGTCGCCAACGAGTCAGTTTTGACAGCGGTACGTTGTCTAAGTTGGGATCTGGAAGAGACGTAGATGGTTCCAGTGTTAAGAAATGGCTTGGTGTGAGGGCGTCAAAATTTGATACGTCATTGCTTAAGGCACATAGTGGCCGCGAGTTTAGCGTAGCTTCAACTTGGGTTAAGAGTGTCATAAACTCTTCAGCCGTCAATTTATGGAGTCCAATAGAGCGAAGAATAAGTGACTTTGTGGATTTCACCCCGGCTTCCCATAATCCTCCAAAATGAGGAGCCGAAGGAGGGTTGAAATGCCATTTTATGTTGGATGTGGCCAGATGGGCACGTACACGAGCTTGAAATGATTGTGAGTGAGTCAACGTTTGTATTGGGTTCAACAGGCGTGATGCTCCAACAAAGTTAGTACCGTTGTCACTGTGGATTTCATTCACCGGACCGCGACGAGATGTGAACCGTGTTAAAGCCAATAGGAATGTTTCTGTTGATAGATCAGAACTCAGTTCTAAGTGAATCGCTTTCGTATTTGTGCAAACAAACAGACATATATAGGCCAACTGAGTACGTGGCTTTCGTCCTACATGACTTTTTAAAGTGATTGGTCCAGCATAATCTACACCGGTGATGGCGAAGGGTTTAATTAGTTGGACGCGGTACTTGGGAAGCGCAGCCATTTTTGGTTGAATGGATTGTGGCCTCGTACGGAAACATGCAACACAACGACGCAAACGTGAACGAATTACTTGCCGGGATGACTGAATCCAATATGTTCGTTGTAAGTGAGTTTGGAGCGCAGACGGACCGGGGTGTTTCAACTTGCAATGGTGGTGGTCAATGATCAGATTTGTCAATCGATGATGTGACGGTAAGAGGAGCGGATGTTTTTGCTCATATGGAAGATCGGCATTCTGAAGGCGACCGCCCACTCTGAGAAATCCAGCATGATCAATAAATGGGTCCAATTTACGAAGTGGTTTGGAGCAGGGCAAGTGTTTTGTAAGCAGTACAATTTCGTCTTGGTACACGGATTGTTGTACAGAAAAGATAAGAGCAGACAATGCGTGATGTGTCTCTTCCGCGTTCAGAGCTGTTGTGGCATGTGGTACCTGCTTTTTAACAGTTTTGACGCGTAAACAGTATGCAACAATTCGAACAATTTTGTCTAGAGATGAAAAACGATCTAGAAGTTTCGTAGCGGAAGAACTTACAGCCATGAATACACCAACAGATTTTCTAACCTCAATATCAGGAACTGTATCGCTGGCATCTTGAGTAACATCTAGAAAATCTGGCCATTGATCTGGAGATTTTAATAAGAATGTTGGGCCAGTCCACCATAGTGCATTGTTTATGAGATCTGACGGATATAATCCACGAGATGCACAGTCAGCGGGATTGCTGAGAGTTGGAACATGTCTCCAAATAGATGGAGATGTCAACTCTTGGATTTGACTTGTACGATTTGCAATAAAAGTCGTCCAACGATGCGGGGACGATCGAATCCAAGCAAGGGCTGTGGTAGAGTCAGTCCATGCAGTTAGGTTATCGATATGTAGACGATCTTCAAACGTCGAGACTGTGTAACGAAGAAGTTGGGCTGCAAGAACAGCTCCACATAATTCCAAACGGGGAATGGTAACATGTTTCAGAGGGGCGACTCTGGTTTTGCCTGTAACAAGATGACAACGTACTGAAGTTGCAGTTTCAACACGGAGATATACGGAGGCAGCGTATCCCTTTTGAGAACTGTCTGAAAAGGCATGTAACTGGACTGAGATAGCACAATCTTCAGTTATGCGACGAGGTATAACAAGCGTGTTGATTAAATGAAGTTCCGACTGATACCTTTTCCATAGAGTGGAAAGATCGGATGGTAAGGGATCGTCCCAGTTTATTCCAGAAATCCACAAACATTGCATAAAGTGCTTGATCCAGAATGTGGTTGGCGAGAGTAACCCTAATGGGTCAAACGTTCGTGCAAGATCCGACAACACTGATCTTTTGGTAGGATTTTTTGACGAGGGTTGTGTGTGAAATGAAAAAAATGTCTGCTGATGGATCCCATTTCAATCCTAAACAATTTAACTCAGCATGATCAGCTGAATTGAACAACAACGATGGAGACATGGCGCGCGCTTCACATGGAACTGCTTGAATGATGTTTGTGTTGTTACTAGCCCACTTTCGTAATTCAAACTTAGCAAGTCCACATAAGTTGATTAATTGGCTTTGGCATTCAACAGCAGTTTCTTCCGTATTTGCACCAGTAATGATATCATCAATAAAGGTGTCGTTTAATAGGACTTTAGTAGCTAATGGAAATTTCGGACCATCCACCATGGCTAACTCTCGAACAGTCCGAAGAGCTTTGTATGGAGCTGCAGATGTACCATAAGTGACTGTACATAATCTGTATTCCTCAATAGGTGAATCTACGGTGAATCGCCAAAGAATCCTGAGATAATTTCGATCAAGAGGATTCATTATAATTTGACGGTACATCTGTTTTACGTCGGCCATAAACAAATATTTCTATAATCGAGCGCGTAATAGAACGACTTGGATGTCAGGTTGTAATTTGGGACCTGTATACAAAAGATCATTGAGAGATGATCCCGTAGTTGTTCGTGCAGAAGCGTTAAAAACAACACGCAATTTTGTAGTTAGGCTATCTGGCCGAAGCACACAATGATGAGGAATATAATAATTATATGGAAGATCTTTTTCTTCGGCAGGAATGAGTTCCATGTGGTTATTTGATACATAATCGTGCATAAACTCAACATATTGTTGGCGTAGATTTTGATCTCGACTAAGCCTGATCTCCAAAGATCTGTATCTGTGAAGAGCCATGGTTCTTGAATCGCCTAATAAGGGGCGTGATGACTTGAAGGGAAGTTTAACCATGAACCGTCCTGATGCAAGGCGAGTTGTCGTCTGTTGATAAAATTTCTCTGCAATAGAATCCTCTTCACTGAGGTGATGAATGGCTTGCAATTCGTCAAGTTCCCAAAATTTCTTTATAGTGTTGTCGAGGTTTTCGAATACAGATATGCAGAATGAATTAAGTGAACCAGAGGAAGAGGATTGAATTGGTCCGACTAATACCCAGCCAAAGATTGTTTCCATTGCCATAGGTTCACCATTTTTCCCTTTGAGTTGACCAGTTAGAACGAGAGATGGGAACATATCAGCACCTAATAGCAAGTCAATGTCTCCAGGAAGATGGTATGACGGATCTGCCAATGGAAGATTCTCAACATGAGTCCATGTTCCGTGAGTGATTGGAACTTGGGGCGTAAGACCAGTAATTTTTGGAACAATTAATGTGTCTACAGACACAGACGGTGATAATTTATTACAGGGGAGTATACTTATAGTGGCTTTCCCTTTGACTAGCGTAGTGGTTGTACTGGCAAAGGTTGTAACGTTAACGGTTGAATGAAATCGACGTAGCATTAACAAGGAGGCAGCCTTTTCAGTTATAAAGCTCGCTTGGGAGCCACTATCCAACAGCGCTCGTAAAGAATGCCGATGACCATCAGCGGCGATCACATCAAGTATTGCAGTTGATAATAATATAGCGCGTTTGGGTACTCCTTTTACTATCATGGATATGGCATTCGAAGCGTCAGCAGGAAGTACATTAGACGGCATTTGTTGCTGTGAGTTTGATCCAGAATTTGAATTAAAATGTAATAACGAGTGATGGGATCGGTTACAAACTTGACATTTGTACTTAGATGGACATGCTGCTGATGTATGCCCGGCTCCTAGACAATTAATACAAAGTTTGTGCGATTTCGCGAGCTGGAACCGTTCATTAGGTGTTTGTTCATTGAATCGTGAACATTTCCGAATTGAATGTGCCTGGTTGCATATTGGACAGTTCACATTTGGTGATTGACTGGTGGTAGCTGTAAGTATTTTTTGAATTGAGCCAGTACGAGGTTTTTCTTGACTTCGAGGCAATTTTGCTATATGTGTAGTCGGAATCGAGGGTATAAATACTTCTGCAGAACGCATGTGCTGACGTAAGAAATCGATAAATTCTGGTAGACTCGGAGAGTGTTTGTCTCCCACTAATAACTCCCATCGAGATCGTAACTCATAATCCAGATGTTGTTCGAAGATGTATAACAACAGTGGACTCCATGATCTAGTTACGAAATCTAAATTGTCTAATGCTGCAGTATGTTCCGTAATGGAATTAAGCAGGGTTTTGATAGATTGTGAGTCTGTGGATTTTACGACATGCTTCTTTAGAAGAGATTGAAAATGAATGCGAGCCAGATCACGTTTGTTTCCATAGCGAGACTTTAGAATGTCCCAGGCACTCAAGTAGTTCGCTGCTGTCAATGGTAAATGAGCAACCAGTGATAAGGCTTCACCTTGAAGAGAAGTTTTCAGATATTCAAATTTCTCAACATTAGGTAGATCTGGAGCATGTGATAATATTGAGTGGAATAAATCCTCAAAGCCTTGCCACTCTGTAATTACTCCAGAAAATGTGGGAAATTTGCGTTTTGGTAACTGGAAACAGGACAAATTTCCCAACGTACCAGATTGTTGAGCCGTGCTGGAAGCAAAGGATTGAGACATCTCTGTGACTGGTGACAATGGAAATTGATGAATGTCAGCAAACGCAGCTAGTTCATAAAATAGATCTTCAAATGAACTAATTAATGAACTACTACACTTATTATCGGTAACATCAATAGGTGCAGTCGATTGTCCGACGGCAGTTTCCATTATTTGAATGTCCTCATTAACGCAACGACGAATCTCCTTTAGTTCAGAGAGCATCTGCTTGATTTTTGCCTGTTTTCCGATGTTTGTCCGGTCATTGTTGTAATCACCGGAAGCTTTCACAAATGAAGTGACTCGGTTAATCGCACGAATCACACGCCCTTTTGCATCTATGTAATGGATTGATTGTGGCATAGCCATATTGAAGTTTGAGATGAATTGATGTACTGAAAGTTGATGAAAGAGACCAGTGAGTACCCGGGGACTGAGTAAGAGCGACGGTTACTGGTCGTAGAGTATGAAGTTAACGAGAGTTTTGAAACACAGTAAGTTTAATACAAGACTTG
>NW_020272878.1:0-64927 GCF_003268045.1 Sipha flava
TTTTTTTAAATCTTAGTATTGTATCTTTTAAATTGACAATTTTTTATTTACTTTTTATAATATATAATATAGTTAATATTATATGATATACTCCACAGTTCGTTATGTTTTTATTTTAATTTTGAATGTAGAATCATAATATTAAAATTGTATAAACATATATTAAAATATTGATATTCCAATGTATTAAACCTATACATTTATATGTAATATACATATATTTATGTGCTATTTGAGAGTAAATAAATTTGCATTTTAGTTAAATTTGTTTGTTTATCTACAATCGCACATATTTTCAAAACCAATGCTAATAAAGAAATATTTAAAAAAAAATTTTCTTTTATGGTTATAATATTTTAATTATAATATTACAATATTATTTGTTTAAAATGTTTGTCAAATATTTAAAAATAATATAACTGAATATTATGTGATCAACATTATGATAATATTGATATTATGTCGTTAGGATAACATGAAATTAGCAGCCAAATAATTTTGTAGTAATGTTACAGTAACGTCTACAAATATTATCATAACATTAATGAAATATTTTACTAAATGTTACTGTTTTGTTATTAACATTCTTATAACATTATAAGAATATTCTTTTGCTATCTGGGATCATGAGAGTAAAATAGTTGGTCTAGTCTACCTCACATGTAATTGTAATTTCTAATTAGGTTTATTTATGTTTAGAATGTTCCAAATTTAGTAATAATTTGTATTGATGGAAAATCCTTTAACATATTGCTTGTTATATAGTATAATCTGTACATTTATCCAGATATTCTAATATTTTTTTTTTTTTATAAATAAAAAAGATCATATGTTTATCAATATTGTTATATTTTATTATTCACTTCAATTATATTTGATTTTGAATTTCGAAATAAATACTTAACGTTTTAATGTTTTTTTCTTTATAGAGTTCAATAATCCTCAGTCAACTTCATTCAACTATTGAATTACATCTGTGGAATATAAAAAATATAATAGAAAATTAATAGTAAATACAATAATATAACTATCATATTATATAATATTATTTCTAATATATATTTCTAGTATGTAATTAAGAATTAATATTTGCAATGATTATTGAATTAATGACAAAACATAATCTTGAATAATTAAAATTAATAATTTGATATAATTTTTTAAGTATAAACTAAATAAAGGAATTTATTCATTAAATAAATTGAATACTTAGTGTTTGACTTCTTAAAAATGATTCTTTAAAATTCGTTCAATATTTTTAATATTACTCACTGCTTGCATGTATTGTAATTGAATTTGGATCCTGTTGTGCATTCCTTCTCTTCAATACACTGACATGAACAAATTTCAGAGTTCCACATTTTTGTATCTGATTCTTCGTCACATTTGTTTTGGTTTTCTAGATTATTACAAAGACATCGACATTCTCTGGCATCATAAACTTGTGAGTCTTAACAATCCTATACAAAAAGAGAGGATTAAATTAGTGTAAACCATCACTCTTGTACAATCACATTTACACTTCACATGCTGCTCTACACTGATAATTTTTTTTTCTTTAAAAGTTAATGTTTCATTATATTGAAGAATAGTAACCCATGGGTGATAAACCCAGAGTTCATATATTATTTCAAATAAAAATTAGAAAAAAATATAATATAAAGTTTAAACCTTTGGTTTATTTTAATTTACTTCGAATTTGAGTATTTCTACTTCGGTTGGCTGACAGGAAACTAAATTGTTACCACAACAACCACCACATCGTCTAACTCGTGTACAAGGTGGCGAATAATATAGATTTGGATTATCATCATCCCTTAAGCTAACCGTTTGGTTTTCAGTAGTATGCAGGTTTTGGAACAAGTATTTCATCTGAGGGTAAATAGGTACATAAGAAGTGATAAAAAAAAAGATATGGGGTCGTGTTCAATGATTCATTTTCTGCCATAGTTATTTTTATTTGTTTTATTTTTTGACTTATATCATTATAACCTGCATAAATCATTTAATGCTTATTATGGTGAAATTCATTTTGGCTAAAAATAAAAATGAAAAAAAAAATACTGAACCGTTTTCGGCCAATATGAATCTTTCTCTTATTGGTCAGTACATTATTTTTGTCACCAATTTAAAATATTGTTAAATTACCTATTTATTTATATTATAATCATATAATATTATTAATTTAAGAAATTATAAATACCTAGTTTGTAGTTATTATATTTATCGAAGGTCAACGTATTGTTGATTCTCCACAATATAATAAGTTGTTATTCTTAATATAGAGGAGATATTACTAGAATGAAATTCAAGTGTGGCGCGTGTTGCAATTATTAAAAAAATGAAATGCTTTTATAATTTTATTTTATTTTATTTTATTTTATTTTTTTTGTATAAATTGGTAATAAAATATAACTTAAATTAATAAAGGGTTTTTAGATAAATTGTAAATTTTAAATTAATAATAATATATGATTATTATATAAATCGGTAGTTTAACAGAAAAATAATACTTAGAATATTTTAAATTGGTGACCACAATAGTATTCTGACTGAAAACGAACATTCCAGACTTGCCGAAAAGTGATCTAGCCGAAATAGGAAATGTTCATTTTGACCAAAAAGTGTTCCGCTCAAAAAAAACCTTTGGTCAGAGATTATCAATGATGCACGAAAGAATTAAAAATCATTATAACTTATTATGGTTTATTTCATTAACACCACCTTTTTAAATAATATACAGGTAATATTATTTGTCTAGGCAGTATTGGCCCTATGGTGGATGGGTTTGATGAGCAATGGAGCCGCACCGGACCCCAAATATATTCAGCGAATTGCATTCTATAAATCACTAGTAACACTTAGGTTAGATTAAAATTCTGCACCGAACCCTAAAATCCATCGAGTCGGCACAGTGTCTAAGGAACATATTGTATCAAATTTCTTACTTTGTTCATTATTTGCTATTTCATATTTTAAAACGTCGGACACATTGACGTGTGGCATAAACTTCAAAAACAGTTCTGGAACACTTGTGACCTGATTTAATTTCATTATAATATCCAATGGAATCTAAAACAACGTAAAATAATTATTCATATGTTTGTAGTAGGTGAAAATAATAGTAAGTTTAAATTATAGATATAAATTATACGAAATTATTTTGAAGTTTCTGAGCGAAGAAAAAAAAGTTTGTTTTAATATAATTAAAAATATAAATAACTGTGTAATTATTTCAATAACTTATATAAAAAATGCATAGATCTTTTTAATTTAGTATGATTTCAATATATTGAAATTTAAACTTTATACAATAAAAAATAATCAACTTTTTTCAATTTATTTTGTACAATATTTAAATATCTAATGTTGAAAAATAAAGTTTATTCAAAGAGTTAGTTTGTATCAGTTTAAAATTTTAAACATTTAACATCTTACCTACTGTGTGTTCCATTTCATTTTTATATATAATAAAAAATAATTACCTCTCGGTTGTTTTCAATTTAACGAACTTTAGATTTTATATCACGCTCACAACAAGATCGTTTTAGTTCCTGTTTTAATATGATGGAAATTTTCGACTGAAAGAACATTTAATTCATTATTTCTGTTGAACATTGCGGTGATAGTGGTTACTAATAATAGCCAATAAAATATTAAAGTACTACACATGATGAATCGTGTTATTATAGTTATCACAGCGTCAATAATATTATACAGCACTTATTACAAAGTTATATTCATGACTGAAGGTAGAAATAATAAAACAATTGTTGTACCTATATTCGGATATTATCAGTGTATTCATAATAATGTTATATATGTTACAGTTAAAACCCGAAATCCGTCAAAACTAGTTTTAACTAGTTTTAACTAGTTTCCACAAATCCCTTTAGTCAATTCTGGTTTTAACTAGTTAAAACTAGAATTTACAAAGACCATCATCGTCAAAACTAGTTTAAACTTATTATTATTTAGTTACAATTAGTTGTGTCTAAAATATAGTAGTGAAAACTAGAATTATCTAGTGAAAATTCATATTGTTTTATTGATAGGTAAAACTAGTTTTAACTAGGGAAATGTAGAAATATAAGTACATATTAAATATAAACATTTATTGTATTATTTATTTTGACATGACAAACTATCGTGGCATTTAGAGTTACATAGAATTTTATTTTTTTTACATAAACAACGATTTGTTCTGCAGGATGTTTTACATGTGCATTTTACAAATCCTTTCCCTGACCCCGTTGATGCTTTTGTTGCAGCTGCACGGAGGGAAATATGATTTTTTGGAACTTGATTATATGTGATGAATTTTTCTTTACATGTTATAAATTCAGACCTGAAACAATTTTTACTGATTACTCATTATTATCTAATTTTATTTTATTTATTAAATAAAAAGTTGATAATGGACGCACCTACAATAAAGTTTTTCTAGAATTCCATCCTTACATCCGATTCTATATAGATCGTACTCTGTTTTTTCCAACACTATTCCGATAAGATTTGGATGATCGGTTTTGCCTTTGTCAACATCTGGAATGCGGATTACTACGTTGACACCAACTTCAACCACAGGAAATTTGTTTTCGGTTCGAGTCATCATTCGAGTTGCCTGTTTTTTCAAATTTGCATGAGCTTTTTTTCTAATTGCATCTATGGTATCTGAAACTTATCAAAGAAATATACCGTGTTTATGTATTTATTGGATTTGTTGGTTACAGTATGAACTATTAATAAGAATCTTTGTTTTAAGTTTTCAATCCTTAACTATAAAAGTTAAAATTTTTATAATTTTTGTACTAAAAAATAATTTGAAAGTTTTCGAAAAATATAGGCAGTATTTATATTATAAAATACGTAAATAAAACATTTATTTTAACAGCAATAAAAAAATTTACTGTGAAATAAACATGAATATTACCTAAACTTAATAACTATAATTTAAAAAATAAAAATAAAAATTTTTACCTGCAGCTTTTTGTCTAATCATATTTTCACTTGTAGTTTCAGTACTTATGAGACGTTTAAATTCATCCTCGACGTTTATAGTAGTAATCAATTCATTGGACAGGTTAGAGGTTACAAGTCCCACTCTTGGATCAACCCCAAACATTGCTTTATAAGGCGTCATATTTATCCCGGCGTGGTGTGCTCTATTTTTCATAAATTGGACGAACTTTAATCCGATAGACCAATTAGTTGATTTATTGTCTGTCATCCAGGAAGCGAGCATTCGCTTTATGTCTTGGTTAGCACGCTCTATGGAGCCTTGGCTTTGTGAATGCCTAGGCTTTCCGTGCACAATTTTTAACTCTGGCCATAGCGCTGTCAGCTCTAAAATCACATTGTTAACAAATTCTTTTCCATTATCTGAATGCAGAAGAACCGGAGCACCAAAGATTAAAAAAAATATCTAATACATGGCTTGCAACTTCTTCTGCACGCTTGGTTTGCAAGGGGCGGAGCAGAACGAATTTTGTCAGATGATCCTGATAGTTAAGTATAAACCTAAACTGTGCATCGGGTTGCGACTGCATATCTATTAAATCTATTTGACATCTACTATTAAATTCAGTGTGCAAAGTTGTTTTCGAAACGAGTCCTTTCTTTCCTAGCTTTTTCTTTTTTTGGCACGTTTCACAGAGGAACAAAAAAATATTTATCATGTCAGTAGTGATGTTGGCGTACTTTCTTGAAGTTTCAACCTTCAGATGATCTCTTCCTCCATGTCCTACAGCGACGTGTGACAATTCAATGACATTAAAAATGTCTTCCACCAGCAAATAAAATTTAACTGGATCTCCGAGGGGTTATCAGCTTTTTTGTACCGCCAAATTCTATAACATTAAACCGTTTCATCCATCTATACTGAATAGATGTTTTTTTAGTTGCTAATATCGCATCCTCGACCTCTTTTAGAAGTAAATTATATGCATCTTTTGTAATGATATTATAATGATTGTCCTTTCCTTTCGCCAATTCCATAAGCTTCTTTAAGAATCGTTCTTGGGTACTAATTTCTGTCTCAGTTTCTGACATGATACGAAAGTATACAGTGACCCGACGATGATGTTCAATACTGGTGAACGTCAGTGAGAGCGCAAAAAAGAACTTAGAATAAAAAACGAACAAATTCGCAACAAAAACACATAGGTACAACGACTACAACGAACACAATCGTACTGACGAAACACGGCATCACCGACAATATACGCTGACATCTATATCAATAACATATTATTGTAGGTATAATATGTCAAAGTTATCATATCTGCGTGATGGAAGACTAGTTAAAGTTATCTTAATTGATTTGATAATCGGCCGGTCGAATTATCGAGCAATATTTGTCGCGGTCGTTATTGCAACGACCGCAGGCAGCTTATTCTCGTCCGCGATAACGTGACCGGACAACACGTAACCTACGTTCGAATACATGCATTTTAGTTAAAACTAGTTTTTACTGACTCATTTACACCTGCGGTTAATTCTAATTTAAACTAGTTAAAACCAGAATTAACTAAAGGGATTTGTGGAAACTAGTTAAAACTAGTTTTGACGGATTTCGGGTTTTAACTGTAACATATATATTATATATTATATTATATTATGTATATTTTTTAATGCTTAATGTAGTTTAACTTTGGTATAAAATGATTAGTCATCAAATTTATAAAATTACTAATTTATATAATATCTATATAGGTACTTTATTATTTTATCGCATAGTATTATTATGATTTACACTATCTGAAGTGACTAAATAATATAAGTAGAATTATAAGTAATTATTTTTAAAAACAAATTGTATTGTTAATAAACTGAAAAATATCAAGATAATATATGTATAAATTGTAAATACTATTAGAATATTAGAATAGATACATTGAAAATTAAATATCAATCGTTTATATCGATATAACTCATTTTAAATATCTACAATTCACATCTATGTAAAAAATGAAATGTACATCTACTTAATTATACGATTAATCAGAAATTATTCATCATCAATGAATCTGATCACCTAAAAAATTGCTATTATTATACATACATTTTTTTAATGATTTTACAACATATCTACGAGTATTATAATTTTTCGTAAAATATTTGTATAAACTTTAATAATACTCAAAGTTTAGGTAGAGTTTCATATAAGTATATGCTAGAAATACATGAATATAATGGAGCTAAATAATTAAATATTTAAAATTAACTGAAAACAAAACAATTGCTAAGTTAGGACATTAAAATTATTTTCCCGAAATGTTTGATCCTTTATTAAAATATTCGGATGGTGCCATAACTGTCACTGTGATAAATGCTTTGAGTTGTATTATACATGTTGCGTGTTTTACGGCACTGGTATGTAAAATTTTCCAAATTCTGTAGTTTTGTAGTTCTTCTTGTAGTACGTTCGTCGTTACATTTATTACGATAATTTTCATTGTGACGATATTCATAACAATAGTACGTTTGCAGAAGTTGAAATTTCTATCAGATAATACATTATTTTAAAACTGTTAAAAATTTGAAAAATGTTTTCCCTTGGGATATTTTTTATAGCATTACAGTCAGTGCTTGATAATGATTTAAGATAATAGTAAGTAATATAATACATTAATTTAAATCTAAGACTACTATTTCCTTGTATGAACAAAAATAAAAATTATATACTTTCCCTCATAATTAAAAAAAAAAAAATCTTCTGAATTCATAAAATTATTGATTTTTAATATACATTTTTCATGATTTCGGGAGATTAACACTCAATCTGCCCATGTGGATCCGTCACTGGTCGAAACCATCTCGGGTGTCAAAATTTTGGAGACACCAAATTTTTAGGGTGGTCGAAAATTTGTTCACTGAAATATATTTGTATATATTATAAATTATTAAAACTTTTTAAATTGAAATTGGTTTACGATATTTTTATTATAATAACATAATCAAAGAACTACCAAAATAACAATAAAATGAAATAATTTCTATGATGAATAATGGGTATAATTTAATTAAATAAATATATTTACATTTACATACACACACACATATATATATATATATATAAGCAAGGCATGTGAAGCCTACGCTATGGATTTCAGACTTCTTTTTTAAATGCAGGACATTATAAACCATAAATATAATATATTTACTATGTTTATATAGGCGGCAACAACAGGAATTGGGGCTAAGGACCATAGGCGTTTTTAGGATTTATTATTGGGGGGGGGATATGAACATTTATTAAAATGTGAGCCTGGAAGCCAAGTCCTCCACACCCTTTTTTATATAAAAACAATATACATTAAATGAAAATTAAAAATATTATACTATTAATTAAAACATTAAATTTACAAAATAATATCGAGTTTTCTTGATTTTTGAGCCATCATATTAAGAACTTTGGGATTTTTTTATGGACGGCAAATAACATTAAGTCGTTAAGACAATTCTATGAATGACATCAAATTATGAAAAATATGAAGTTATAATATTAATATTTTAATTTTCGAAAAAAAAATATAGTATGCTTGAATTACTTAGTTTTATTTTGATCAAAAATAAAAATACTAGTCAGTCGTAACTTGTCTATACATAATACAAATCGCTACAAACAATTGATAAACACAAACATAATATCACTTGTATAATCTATGTTATCGTGAGACTAATTTGTTGTTTACATTTTACATCAATATAATATTAAATTACAGATATTAATCTGTAACCGTGATCTGTAATCTGTTTTTTGTATACCAATTGCATATTCGCATGGAAAATGACATGGAATCAAAAAAATATTTATTTACTGAATTTTCATCAAATTATATTAAATATCACTTATAATTTGGTTACATTGTTACACACTAAACCGGTGAGGGGAAAGGCCAGGGATAATTTCAAAAAAATTAAAATTAAAAATACATGTAAAATAATACATTTTATGATTTATTAGATTATATTAGTTTGATTTATCATATTGAGACATTTTTTTAACTATACCAAACAAATTATGCAATAAGTGATTTTAGACAATTATTATATTGTTAATAATACTTATTATTTTCAAAATTTTTATTTGTTTGTATTGATTTAATGAGTTTTATTTGGGTCACATAAAAACACTCGATTGGCTATAGGTTTAGTCTGACTGATATAATATCTATATTATATAACTATATTAAATTTAAATAATTACAATAAAAACAGATTTCTATTATAAACTAAGATATACATCAAGATCAGTTATATGAATTAATCGACGACTGACAAGTTGGTTAAAAGTGACACGAATTTGAAGCCTTAATCTAATTTTTTGTTTGGTATACTAGAATTTAAATGATCAAAAACTGTATCAAATAAATCAAATAGATAATGTTCAACTTCAAGTGTAAAATAAAAATGGTAATCGGTCCCGGTAGGAGCCGAAGATTTTTTAAAACCGGTAAACGATTATCGTTTAATTTTGATATTATGGTAACCGGTAACCATTTCTTTAAGGATATTTTAAAAACTATAATAACTATTAATTGTTTAAAAGCCGATGATAAGGTTTATTAGGAATCGATTACCAATTAAAACCGGTTTTTAAAAATCATATTTTTCAATTTTTTAATCAAATTTTTAAAACCGTTTATTTAGGCGATTCATGGGTTGATAATATAACTTATTATTACAAAATCAAAAACTTAATATGATTTAAATTGGTCGATTTCACTCAATTTCAATATTTATTTTTTCAAACTGCTTTAAAGTTTAAAACATATTATGATCAAGATAACGATAATCAAAAAACTAAATTACATAAAAAAATTTTATTATAATTTTGTTATTTATAATGGTAATAAACTGAAATTAAATACCAATAATAATTTTCTAAGATGACACTAAGATTGATACATTCCCACAGAACTTTTGGTTATATTGTATATAATACAGTACGTTAAAAAATGGATGAGCAGATATTAAAACGACAGTATTAAAATATCATAAATACTAAATGGTCTCTATTATTATAATACTCTATTACAGTGGTCGCCAACCTTTTGGACCTCAAGGACCACTAAATACATACTCTAAATTCTACGAACCACATTTAGCTTAAAATAGCTTTTTACAGAACTGTTGAATCATCGATTTGATCAGGTTCAATAATTTTTATGAGTAAATCGGTCTAGTCCTCAGATCAAATGCATTATTTTCAGTCCGGTCCGGTTTAAAAAATAAAATAAAATGAAAATCAGTCCGTCCCGGTCTCAGTCCGGTCCCAATCATGTTACTTAAAATCTAAATACTGTACCGGTCCAGTGTAATACTAAACGCATCATATGGTACGGTCTGGGCTAATACAGACCGAACCTTACTGACCGGTCCATAAACGGTCAAAAATGTTTTTAGATCGAACCGAAAGTCCAGCTCGCGGTCTACTTTATCGATAAAATATAAATAATGTTTAGATATATTGAATAGATTCAAATTTATTTCAGAATATAAATAAATAAAAAAGGTTTTTTTAATAACATATTTCTTCGTAGTAAAAAACAAAAACAAAAAAAAGTTGTAGGAAGAAAATATTAGACTATTCTGTGTAATACAAAAAAATTTGCATCACGGATAATTCTATTAATTCCGATGAATCTCTATGGAACTTGGCATTTACGTAGACCAAAATGCAAAAGCAGGATGCTTTGTTAAGTTGGCAATCTTTTTCGTCATCGTTAAATAAAATGAAGAATTGCTCGTGCTCAACAACATCCAAAGTCGTTAGTACAATATCGTGGTCCGTATAGTCCTTGTAGTCGTCCTTGCAGTCCTCAGTGTCTCCGTTAACCACGTTTAATATTAAACGTTTTACCAGGGGATATTGATCGGTACATGACGGCAAACGACTACGCTTACGGGTAGATAAACGAGTGGAACATACGTCATTGTAAATCCTCAGCGAGTTTGTTGTATTCGGTTTCCGAAATGCTCGTCCAACTCCTCGACCCTCACAAGACTCGTCGACGGTCAAATATTTGATCGGACAGTACGGAGAGCATGACTGCGATCGACAACGACTACGATTCAATGCACGATCGATAGGATTTGCGGAGCTTTTACAAATCGATGATCGCCTACGTTCGACGGCCGGATTTTCCGTTCTTGGGTATTTAAAAGGACGGTCCGATGAACGCGACTGAGATCGACCACGCTTCTGGGCGGATGTACGGGTCGATATTACTTCAAAAATATTCCTGGTAGAAACCGGAAAGTCCCGGTTATTGACTACTCCGTCCTCGTTGTGATGTTCGCATATTCTATATTAAGTGACAGGGCTTTCGATCTTCCCCTTCTTAGTCAGCAGATTATCAAGTGCTTCGCCATGGTGGATAAAAGTTCCACAAGGTATGAAGTTTCGAAGCTGGACGCCTGTGCAATTTTCCCTTCATATAAAGCGGTTCTAAGGGTATTTCTTAAGAACTGCAGTGTTTATTCCGTCGGGTCGTTGGAGTTCGTTTTAGATGTTGAGGGAAACGTTTGATGCTTCCTTTTCTTCCCGGAGATGTCATTAAACATCGAGCTGCATTGGGATGCCGGGCTTGTTGTTGATGAGATATTGCTCGATTGGCTGGTCGAACTACCGGTTTTCTCTATTAGTTATACAGTTAGAAGAATGCTATTTTTTGTTTTCTTTATTGTATCCATAAAGTTCCCATGAGAGTCAAGGGAAGAGGGGGTCTGTCGCGTCAGAGCCCCGATTGGCGCGGTAAGGCGTTCGCTACGTCGGGACCGTACGACAGACGACTTCCGGGACCAATTAATTAAAACCAGCCCCGGCCACTCTCTGCCAAGTAAGCCCCATTTACGGTCATGAGAGGTTGAGTGGGGGCCAATTTGCTGTTTGTAAGCGGGGATGCCTAGTTCTGCCGGCTCCAACCAACCAAGGTAAGAACTGTGACTGCGGTGGTTTACAGTATCCTTCTAGGCCCGTTTGTGAAGTGCTCACAAGTGGTGCCTGCTTTGCCGACCCCGACTAGTTAAAGTAAGGGCCGGGTCGAAATAGCACCGGGTGGTGGGGGGGTGGCCCCGGTGAAGCTTGTCCGCGACCGCTTATTCGCCCAATTCCGAAGGATTGGCTTATTTCGCGGCTACCCTGCATATCTGCAGGACGTTCCCCTATCCGCAACCTGGGGAAGCACTCGATAGCAGTTCACGCCACGGGCATTAAAATAGTCACCGGCATCACTTCCGCGGATACGGTGAACGAGATTCGAAGATAAAGTGGCCTCATTCCCGAAACCATCGGCTCCAGAGTGACGGGCATGAGGAAGACCATATTGAATCCATGGCATTAGAGAGGGACGACGATCACGGATGACCAGAGCGGATGGTCATTGATACCGAGTCGGGAAGATTTTATATCAGTAATGAGATTCTAGGCCGGCGGGCGTTCGTCGGGCCGGGAAGAATGGTGCACAGAAAGTGATAACCTACAACTATTGTGTCGATAAATTGTCGGAATCGTTATATTATAACTTATTGAATTAAAACAATAAATAATGGTGCCAATGGAGAAGTACTGGGACAATCGGTTCCCCTGTTGGCGTCGGTTCGAACATACAAAAAAAAAAAAAAAAAAGGTACATACTTATATTGTAAGATATTGGATATCAATCCCACAACACTGATATCGGTTTGGAACTAAGATGAAGTTGAATACAAATAATCACAACAATGATAATATATACTAAATTTGTAGGAGCAGATGAAAATTATATAAATAATAAATATAAAAAATATAGACGAAAGAAAATATATAACGAAAACAGAATTAAAAATTATAAAAATAAATAATAAATGAACAATTAACATGAAATAATAATGTGTGTTGTAATGAATTTATAATAATTGGTTCTTAAAAAGAAATATCAAATACAACAAAAAATATCCTGCAAATAGGAAATAAATTCCAAAAAACTTAAAAAAATTAATAAATGTAAATACAAAAACATTCCAAATGGAATAAAACAAGGATTAAAAAATTATCGAGAAAAAACAAAATTCAAACGAAAAATATAACAATTATTAAAATCACTCACATTCGGAAAGCATCGTCGACAATGAAAAAATTATAAAAATAATCAATCGATGTTTGTCGTTTGAAGTATGAATCATGACTGTTAGTTATTTCCATTTTATAATCTTTATTCAAAATTAAAATCGTCTTATCTTGCATAGTAACACTAATTGTTTATCACACGAAATTGTTTCTAATTGTTATATCAACACTTTCTATATAGCCAGCATATAATATTAATATTTCTCATACTTTTAAAACATTGATAATATTTAAATTCTCAACGGCTTAGTATCAATAATGAAATACATAAAAAATCCATACATTTGCTTGTGTGTTTCTAGTAATTTTTTTAATCTTCAATACAAAAAGATTATATGATCTCTACAAATGCCACTAAAGAATAATATCAAAATATGATTATTTAGTGTAATAACTATTGCGTACGATATGTGGTAGTATACATCCGAAGAGCAAATCAACAATATCATTTAAAATCAACCGATTTTACGAAAATTTATAATATATAATTTATTTTTATTTTTAATATTCTCCTTTAAATTGTTTACCATAATCCAAAAGTATTTTTTGCTCTTATCATATTAACCAATTATAGGTTAAAACATATTAGATCATTAGATTTTTGAATATTTGATTTAAAATAGAGAATGCAAATTCAGAATAGTCAAACTTGTGTTATGATGAAAATAAAAAATAACAAATTAAAAACTTTCCGTAAAATGTTTATAAATACAAAACTAAAATAAAATTGTGTATAAGGATGAAATTTATAAAAAAAAAAATAAAAATATTTATATGAAATAATAACAATATGTGGTACAATGGATTACTAAAATCAATTGAAAATTGCAAATATGTAAATTTAACACAATGAGTGAATTAAGCATGATAATATAAGTGTACAATTTATAAATATAGTGTATAAAATATGAACAAGGTGTTATTCATGATATATCTTAAAATAGATTTTTAATATTGTCATTGGTTAATTCATATTTAGTCTATTAAAACGATGATATTACTATTTATGAATATTATGTGCTGCATGTGTTATAAATGGGTATTAACTCGTAATCACAGTATATAAATAGTTTTCAAATATACTATTTATTTTTAACAAAACAAACATTTAAAACGTTTTATTTAACGTTTTCGCTCGTAATATGTAATGATTATATTTACATTATCTATACTATATTTTTATTTAAAATTGTTATTGTCTTAAATTTATGATTTATTATCAAGATTTTAGATCTGTTCCAACCTGTATTTACTTTTGTTTTAATTTTTGATTATAAAATAATGTATCTATGTGTTTGTTAATTTGTAAAAGGGTAAAACCATAGCCATTTTAAAATTTATTATCAATAATTTTAGATGGATATGTAAGTTTTTAAGTTGTTTTGTTTAAAATAAAAATATTTGACTAGATTCTAAATCAACTATGGTACCTATATTCTCATTGATTAAATATAAAATAAATCAATAATGTTCTTTAGTGTGCTTGAGTTACTTCTGAAAAATTATTATTTGAAAAAAACAATTATTTTACTTAAAATTAACATTTTAAACTTAACTTTATTCAGCAATCATCATAGTAGTGCCATGAGAAAACATAATATTCGAAAATAAAATAACATTATATGATTAACCATTCAGATTTAGCATTGATTAAATATACATGTATATTTAATCAATGGATAACAATATTCAATTTAATTTATATTCTTAGAGTTCTTCTTATCGCGGTTTATTTTTATTGTATCGGTTTGTGCATTGTGTACAATTTAGTATTTACCAACGCTATCTATTGTCACATAATTCGTACTAATTTACGTGTTTCCATATTGCGTATAGCTATGGGCTATCTATGTATATTTAATTTATGGTTATACTGTAAAATATAATAAGTAGTGTTTATTCAATATTGTATTTTAGTGACCAATACCATTAAGCGTCCATCCAGACTTTTGGCGACTTCAATTAAAGAGGACGCATAACCTTACCTTAATAAAAAAGGAGGACTCCATTCCCTTCCGTCTTCACCAACTTTAACCACTGTCAAAAAGGTTATAAAAACTATATTGTATTTCAAGCCTAAATCCAGTGCTAGATCATATTCTTTGTCAGTTTGAGGTGAGAGTACAATATAGTTAGGTAAAGGTTACCTCACGCTCGAAACATCCAGTGCTAAATCTTATTCCTTGTCAGTTGTTTCGAGTGTAAAATAACTTTAGAGCTATTAAAGAAAAGTAAGACTTTTAATAAACCTGTTTTCGACTATTTTATTAAGCAGTGCTAGATTGTATTAATTGTTACTTAATGAGGTAGTCGTCCGGGCAAAATTATAAGGTTTTTCTTTACGTGCTTGTTTGACGGTTAGTGTCCAACAACCAACAAATACTTATTTTTGTGTTGTCAAGCCTTTGCGTGGCGTATACGATGAAGTAAATAAATCACAAACAGAAAACAAATTCAAAAAATATCATAAAAACTAATAAAAGTTTTTACAAAAACGTTCAATAAGAATAATCATAATGTATTTTGTTTAACATTAGTACTTGGTACTATGATACTATAGAAATAGTAATCTACTAATAGATAAGTACCTCTATCCCGCTAATAGTATGCCATATATTTTGGTAGTGTTGTTACTTATTAATGACATATGTATGAATTATATATAAATAACTTTATTATACCCTTTACTCAGTACCTACGTTCCACAAATTACATAATATTCGTGGTTATTCCTACGTCGTAATTTGAATTTATCATTTTTATTCTAAATAACAATTATTTGTCGTGCAAAAAAAAAATCCATAAAATGTTCAAGTGCGGCTAGATGTAAAAATCCTTAAGCCGGACTCGGCCCGAAAAGTTCTACCAAAAAAGCCCAGCCCGGCCTGAAATTTTTTACGAAAACGAAAGTCCGATCTAGCCCTCAATATTTTTTTTAAGGCACGGCCGGTTCAGTCTCAGTATGGGCTGGGCTTCTTGAGGACCAGGTTGGGCTGGCCTTTGCAGGTCTTTAGCAGGTATCTACTCACGGTTATCGTAATCGTAATCGCTCGGTGTCAATTATCTGTGTTCTAAAAATATCGGGTGTCAATTGTCCGAATACCATAATTCACATGTATAGGTAAAAAAAATAAATAAATATAAAGGTCTAGGCCTTTAACAATGAAGAAGTATTTCAAGGGAAGTATACAAACAGAAATATTTTTTATTATTTTAGCTTGTAAATAATTTAATGAATTCAAAATACCAATGGAAATTAATGTACTTAATCGAATAAGGAAAGCTAGCAGTTATAATCATAAATTTTCAATTAAATTTAAGCTAGGGATAATCTATAAAAATGTGTGCTAGTAATTGTAATAGTTCACATCTTTGAACATATGTAACATTGTATATTATATAACATAATACATAAAAAACAAAACAAAACATAAAAAAAAAAAAAGTTAAATACAAAACAAAACTGCTATTTCTCGAACAAAAACATTTAAGGTAGTAAGTAATAATAGCAACAAAAAATAAATTTAAAACAGTCAAAGTAGGGAGACATTACACAGGAACTTTTCCCTTATTTTTCTTAGTACATAATTATTAGTTGAACTTTAATTTATCATCAATTGTACAAAAATTACTTGACAATTCATGGATATTTATTTTTCTAAGGGATATGACTGTAATCAAGAATTGTATACAAATAAAAAATATTTGCGATTTTCAACATATTTTAAATATAGTCCAAGTGAATACAAAATTAATATACATATTTTTTTTAAAAAAACATTTACCAAGACTTTTTTTTTCAAAAAGATTTAAATAAAAATACAGCTTAAATAATTTTTGTATAACATCATAACTCTCTTCATTTGATTTTAAACTACGTAAACATTTCAGTCTAATTTAAATTCAAAAATATATAAATTCTATACTGTTGTTCTTTTACAAAAAAATAATGATTTCTTTTAAAAAAAAAGGAAAAAATTAATAATTTCTTAGAGTAATTTGAAAATTAAGTTATTTTATACAAAATTAACGTTTGAAACAAAACCTTTATTTTATATTTGTACATAATAATATTCTACTATGAAAAACGACTCCCTGACTGATACAATAGTTATCTTTATTTTTTTATCTGTTATACTGATGATAATCAACAATTTAGAAATATTTTTGCGATATTATCATAGACAAAAATATATATAAATATCAGTGAATTATAGAAATAAATTGTTACGGAACAAATAAATTATTGATATTTTTTGGTAAAAAAAAAAAAAAACAAGAAACCAACCTCTATTGAAAACTGTTCATAACTTATGGTTTAAACAAGAAGGCTGTCATTTTACACCTACTCTTAAGATGAAAATCACATAATTTTCATACACAATGTTTGTCATAAAACCAAAAAATGTAGCTTAAGGGATGATACATTTTTAAGACATTTTTCTGCTAATTTGAAATATCAATTTATCAGCTAAGTTATAGGCCTATAATTTAATCAATTATAACCAATGTGATTTGAATAAATCCTTTACGCACCTCCTTCTGATGCATCACGGCCACGTTGCTGCTCTAAAAGTCGTTCAAGTGGTGATGGTCCTGGTCCTGACCATAACGACTAAAAAATATAACAATGTTTAATGCATTTCATAAATGTTAAGATTGTTAAATATTACCTGTTGATGAAATGTAGCAAATGATCTATTACTGGGCTCTTGACTTGTATCAATATTTCGGGGAATCATAATATTAGGTTGATTGAATAGTGAATAATATGAACTGTTGTTTGTATTATTATAATAGTTACGTTGTTGATCATCTCTTATACTGAAATGCTTGAACATTAAATAAAAGATTAATAATCATTTTAAACATTAAAAACTTATGCTAAATATATAATAGTAATAACTTACATTTAAATTATTTTGCAAAGGTGAATTATGTGCAACTTGAGGAGAATTAATATTTGACCAAGTACCATTTGGATATTGTCCAATTGGAGCTTGGTTTTGTATAAATGGAAACATTGGAAGTTTTGGCTGGTTGCTAGAAAATAAAAATTATTAGGATCAGATGAATTTCAGTATTTATAATTTTAAATAAAAATAATAAATATTAATACTTTTGAGGTTGTTTTATACTGTCAATCCAACTTGCTGGTGGTTGTGGCCAAGTAGAAAAGTTTGGTAAAGGCTGACCAAATCTACAGGGACTTTCTGATGAAGTTGGAAATCCACTCAGATGTAGTTGACCAAAAGTATTCATAGTAGGATTAATGTTAGGTTTTGAAGAGTTGAAATTACTGGAATGATGAGGCAATTGATAGCCAATAGGAGTAGGTTTTACAGCTCTCTGATCCTTTTCAAATTCTGATGAAGTTTGATCAAGGTCTTCTAATGACCATTTAGCTTCACTACTAGATGATGAACTAGGAGATGGAGATCGAAATTTCACCTATATTTTATTTTATAATTAAAAAATAATTGTATCCAAAAACGCATTTATAATTTTTCTATACCTGTTTAATTTCAGTTTCTTGATTTTTCTTCATTATTGAATCAAAAACAACATTACGCAGAACTGGTTTAATATCTGAGTTATTTGAAGACTGGAATTTTAAGATACCACTCTTCCTATCACCTACAACAGAAATTAATATTATTTATAACTTTAATTTAATTGAAAGCATTATTCACTTATTAATAATGGTTTATACAATTTACTTGAATTTAATAACTGACGTTGTTGATATGATGATAATGTTTCAAGATCAGCAGCAAGATCAATAGAATGAGAACTTCCTGAACTATTAGGTATTATTTCAAAAATCCATCCTTTATCTATTTTCCTGCACACAAATTTTATCAAATATTAATTTATATATAATAAGAATATATAAAATAATAATATAAGATTACATTGCTTTTATTAATGAGTATGGAGTAGATGAGAACCAAACACCAAATTCAATTAAACGACTAGCTCTAAGGACATTCATATTTATTTTTGTACTATCATCAGAATTTAGCCTGTAATTAAATAATATAATAAACAATAATTTAATATCATTCAAATAAAAAATAATGCTAGTCTTACATGAGTTTCGAATGAATTGATTCTAACATAACAAAGCCATGGAGTAATTTATCTTCTGGTAAAGGAATATGAGAATCTAATAATATACACATCTTAAAGTTAATTTATAATTAAATAAATTAAAAAATTGAATAACACTTATTACTCACAATCTTCATGGTTTAGATCATTAGACAATCCATTTAATAATTTGCAAAGACCAGGCCAAATTTGCAAACGACTTCTAAAACCAGGAGAATTCAAGACACTAATATCACTTCGTATCCAATCCAGAATGAGTTTAACTGTAAATTTTAATATAAAACTTAAAATTTGTCATTTATTAAAAGTATGGTCTATTTATGAGCTACAATTGTCGCACCATTATCAACAAACATTTATAACATTAAATTATATAAATTTTTTAATAATTTGTAATAACATTTTTATGAACTTAAAGATTCTATGTTTATCAGGATTTAATTATTTTTAATAATTCTAAGAAATGTAAATGATGCTTATTTAAAATTCTACTTATACAATAAATTATAAAAGTGTTCAGTTTGAAAACATCTTATTTATTTCCATATAACTGAAAAATATTAAAAAAAAATTTTAGTTATAAACTGATTTCAAAAACATGATAATATTTTACCACCAGTAAGACTAAAATGAAGGCTATAATTTTTTTAGTGGTATTTTTATTGATTGTCTATTGAATTAAATGAAAAATAATTATACCTGCGGGTAAGGTATAGTATTCTGAAATATTTTGACTTTCTTTCATTGTATATAGAGGAAGTAAAAAAGCATTGAGAAAAGTAGCTAATAAATCAACAACAGGAAAACATTGTATTTTAACTGACGAAGATTCATTTCCAATATAGTTGAAAGCCAACATATTAATAGCCACCATCTATAAATGATTCAATAGTTATGATATATTCATTTGAATAGATATTATAATTAATAAAACCTGCTGTAATTTAAATGATGTAAATGATTCAGTAGCAATAAGCGGTGTGAATGACAATGAAAGACTTTTGATATATCCATCACATGCTTGACGTTTTATATTATCTTTTGACATCAACACTCCATGAAATGCGAGAAATAGTTGAACAAATTCAGTGCTAGTTATTTTAGTTTTATAAAGCATATCTTGACTGAAACACAATGTAAAGGTATTTTAAAATAAATTATTTTAATTTATTTTAAATTAAATTATTTTATTGTAATAAAAATAATAAAAAAATATATATATACACATTGAATGGTATTACCTAGAGTTAATATATTTGTTTAGTGTAACATTTAGATTATTGACAGCTGCTAGAAATGGGTGTCTAACATTTATGCTTCTCATGTAATAAAATACCGTACTCAAATTATCTCCTCGCGATGCTTCAAGTAAAGCCAATTGGTTGTAAGGTTGTCCACTGTTAGGGCTTAATTGTATGGCATGTCTATAAAAATAAAGTATATAAATTATATACATATAATATTAAATATATAGTTATTTATATAAGTATTAATAACATTTAAAATAAATTTAATATTTTAAAAACATAATAGAAAATAGATTGAGAATTAGATATTATTAATTTTTAATTTTGTTATGATATAATTATAACAAAATGTGTAAATAATTTTAACAAAAAATAATTGTTTTAACAACTTTTTAAATAATTATTGATAATAATTTATTTATAACAATAAATAAGTCTATAAGAATATAATTATTATATAATAATTAAAATAGTGTACACTAAAATGTATAAATTATATATTATTATACGTTTTATTATATTTTACTAAACTTATTTTTATAACTTTATTAATTCATTTATATTATTACAATTTATTTTAAGCTAAATATTATTTAGAAGTGTTTTAAACTAAAATCCCAAACATTTTTAAACAGCTAAAAATTGAAAAATATTTGAAAGTTAGTATTTCTACATAGTCAATTTAATTTTCCGTGTATTTTTAGACCTTAACTAAGCAAAATCTACTCACTGCAAGTAAAAAGGACATGGATTTCATTAACAAAATAACACAATAGGACAAACATACATTTATTACTAACATATATGGATGAGTTAAGGTGATGGTAAAAAATGATCAAAAATGATAAAGATCAGTAAAATATAATTTTAAATGATTTAGTAAAAATTTTGTGTCTGCAATAGGTATTAAAATTGTATTACTTTTTATATTAGTATTTAATCTTTCAAAATACATTTTCATAGTTCAAAATGATGACATTTAAACATAAATTTAAAATAAATGAAAGTTACATACCTGTAAAATGATTCAGCTTGTCTGTTTTGATTACGATAACGAGCAATATCGCCTAGATGCACCAAGCAATATTGACAAATGTAATTACATGAACTTTTTTGTGGTTTTCGTAAATATGATGAACCTAAGGACTTATCCGCATCACAAAATCCGTATAATTTTCTTTGGGAATAAATAAAATAAATACAATAAAAATCGTAATATGTTGATATACATTTTGGATAACATACTTATGAAATGGTAGGTCCAAATCAAATGTCAAGCATATGCTGTGCAAAAGCATAAGATAAAAGCCGTAGGCAGACTCAAGACACGATAAAAATAATGCGTTCCATTCATTACGTTTTGCACTCTTAACAGAAAATTAAAAATGATAACGATAAAAAATAAAGTGAAGAGTATCCAGTAAATTTAATTAAATTATTGGTTAGTACTTTTTTGTCTTTGGCAAGTTGTTGCAACTTATTGATGTTGTTTTTAAAGCCATGGTTCCAGAGGTCTTGTTCGACTTTTTGGTCTAATGCATACTCCAAGTCTAAAGTCAGCACTTGCTGGTAGATGATCTAAAGTATGAACAAATAATAAATGAAGCTGTTAAGAAAATGTACTTAGAAATGATAGACAACACTTAGTAAGAAAAATGAGGTCACATAGTAATATTATTTTTAATACCCTTAGCTGTTGTTGACATGCTAGTGTTTCGGTGCTGTTTATGTCTTTAGACGCGTAAATTTGTTCTTTCAGCTGATCAGCTTTCCTGTGGACCAAGACGCATAAGGTAATATTCAAACAGATAATACTCAAGGACGAGTGCTATAAGAACCCTTTGACTTAACCAAACCGTACTTTAAAGTTTGGACGGCCGCGATGGACACCATGTTTTGACAGTATTTTCCCACACATGGAACACAATCGACTTAAATATGAACTTTGGTCAAGCGACCGAAACAACATTGCCGATATTCATCATCATCATCATCAATATACCGTACACTGTCAACATCATTACAGACCTACGGCGACAAGCACCACGTAGCCGACGACAGGCAACATGTTGTGTTTAGATCCCAGACGGCGGCGATACAAATGGTCGATGTTTATTTCAATTTTGGTCAGTACCACGACCACATAACGTACGACTCGCCAACAATATAAACATCCGTGGTCGTTTACAGGCTGCAGTCACTTCCACTGCACTCTCGGCGCCCGTTATCACTTGATAAGGCTCATGTCGAACCACGGTCGACGGGCGCGCGCACTATTGTTAAAAAAACGATACGGAAAAAAAATTTAAATAAATAAATAAAATAATTATTGGCTTTTAGGCTCTTCCCCATTGGCTTGATAAGAAAACGGTAACTTCGAATTCTATAATAAATATCCGCCAAGAACCGATCGCGAACGCGACCGACGGTAAACCCTACGGAAAATGCGTTGTCAATAATACTGTGCACCGAACGCAGTTGCCGCGCATTACGGTACTCAGTACTATTGTTTATCATCGTTTCGCGCGCGTATTGAAATTTCGTAGCCGCTGTCGCCCGCCAAACGTGATAGTAAATACGCGCGTTGGGCACACTGTTTTCGCGGGCGACCAACGGTGACGGCGACGCAGCGATTGTTTTTCTTCCTATTATCTTACGATATATTGTGTTATACTATTATTGTGTTTAACGAACGGCTTGATCGCGGTGACGGTGGACAGGGCTGATTATTTTTAATGTTTAATTATAATGTGTCATGAATGTACCGCCGTTGTGTCGTTACCGCAACGATCTCAACAGCACAATCGCGAATCGACAAGCGAGCGCATACGCCGTATTTTCACGGCCCTGGAACACAATCGTCAACGTTGCACCCGTTCTCGTGCATCCCTTGCTGTTGTCTGGCGTTTGCGCGTTCTTCCGGTGAGACGTCCATCACACACGCGATCCCCCGGAGTCTAGTCGACGCCAAAACGCGCGACGGTTAACAATACTACCGCGGTAGATTTTTGATTGCGGAAGGACGACGTGTCGCGCGCCTGAACATCCCGGACGTCTGATACAGCACGGCCTCTACGGCGACGGTTTATCAATTCTCCTTGGGTAAGTAAAAGACAAAAGATAAAAAATAAACACTAATTTTTTTTTTCTCACATCGGCGACGACCGACGACGTTTGTGATGGTCTTTGCGTTGGCCATTTAATGATCATCTTTGTGCGCCGTCCGTTCGATGTTTTTGGAACATCATTGGGAAAATGTTTCACGTCGGCGATCGGTCTACACCGACGGCCCAACAAATAACGGGCGAAACCATTTCGAATATCTGATGTGTTTTGACGGGACACGGGTGACGGTTGCGATTTGCAAACGAACGATGTCGCCTCTCGGTATCCAGGGGATTTTACTATTCCTTGTAGCCCGAAATGGATATATGATTCCGAACTCGTGATTGATAAGAGAAAAAACGGTTTTTTGTTGAACCGTAGATTTCTCGTTCGATTGCTTTCTTAAAATCTCTAATGCACCCTGAATTCATTACACCCATTACACAGACTGAAATGTTTACTCGCAAACAAGTCGGGTAATTTCGGTCTTGGAAACGTTATCTGTCGATCGATCCCAACTTTTTCATTGTAGCTCCGAATTGGATAAATTTTGCTCAAACATCCAATCACGTTGATTGCAGAACTATATTACAGAACAACAAGTTTTATTGCAAGATATATCCCGTTAGATGTCCTTATAATAGTGTTTATTCTTATGCAACTGTTTTGTGTCCTTGTTTCGATTTAAATGGTTTTTATAATAAGACTATATTAATGTTATTAAAATTATAACGATTTAATAGTAAAATTTATGTGAAACGTTTTACTGAATAAAATGTTTACCTCGTATTAGTACTTTCCTGCCATGGATTAAAATGCTTAGTTTCAACAGTAAAGAAAATTTGATTTTTATGAAAAATAGAAAAATTGAGTGATGTTAATTCTGTACTAATGCCATGTTGAAACAAATTTTATAGAGCATACGCACACCAACAATGAATAAAAAAAAAGACAAGTGGGATATTTGTCGGACCTGTGGTAAATCAGGGGACATTGAAATATTTGGTCGCGATGGAGTGTCTTTGCAACTTGAAGAAAAAATTAATTCCTATCTACCTATTACGGTATATTCTTTAACCAATTCATGTTTGTACTATTTTAATTTGTTTGGATATTGAATCTACAACCGTTATTAAATTGACAACATATAGCAGAATTTATCTATTTTGCATATCACACATTTTTATTTTAAATTATAGGTTTCAGTTAATGATAATCTACCTCTCAAACTATGTAGTGTATGTATCAGTCGACTAGAAAGTTGTCATAAGTTGGTGGTATCGACAATAGAGATGAATAAAACTTTAGAAGAAGTAATGAAAAGAAAACAGATAAAAAACAATTCTTATGCATTTGTAAGTACAACAATGTAGATTAATAAAAACTTAAAAAAAAAAAAATTAAATAAAATATAATTGCTTTGAATTGATTATGTATAACTTGGTGTATTACTATGTATAGTTGGTCATTTTACATAGTTTAATGTTTAATGTGCTTATAAATGGAGCTTTAAAAATGAACTAATTAATATAATTTCACATTCCAACAGGATAATAATGAAGATAGCATTGAAGATATGGAACACGAAAACGCACAAATGGAAATTATGGACATAAATTCTGCTGACGAAGATGATGGTGGTATTGTTACAGTCAAAGAAGAATATTCAGAAGTATGGATTCGATACTTAGTTTTTGCAATGATTTCTCAATGATTTCTGAAAACAATAACCTGTGTTAAATAATGTTTCTTTAATCTTAGTACGAGTCAATAGATATCGTCAGTGTTGGTACCGATGACCTTTGCGATGATGCATCAGCTGACGACGAAGAGTTAATGATGATTAAAATTGAAGAAGATGACTGTGAAGAAAGTGCTAAATATCATTGTTCCAAGTGCCAAAGAGTTTTTGAATCAGAGACTAAAATGCGCCGTCACATATTTATTCAACATGATCCCGGAGAAATGGAATGCTTTCATTGTTTTGCCAAATATGATTCTATGTTGCATTTTGAACGTCACATTGCCACACACTTCTGCAGAAATGAATATCTGTGTGATTTTTGTCCTACTATGTTCAATCGTGTATCTGGACTTCTAGATCATTTAGCCAAGCATAAAAATGAACGTCAAAGGTTTACTTGCCCAGAGTGTGGTAAAGTATTGGCAAATCGACTTTCTTTTACGACTCATCAACGAACCCATACGGGTGAAAAACCACATGCTTGCAGATTCTGTGATAGAACATTTTCACAAGTTAGTTAATATATTAAATTTATGTCAGAATTGTTTGACTTTCTGTCAAACTAAAGTTTTAGTACCCTGGGTAACATTCTGCTGCTTAGTTGAATTTTCTGAGTTATTGTTAAATATATGTTTCTATTTTAATTGGTAAAATATTATACAATTTGTGAATAATTAAAAAAATAGTGGTGAGGTTATTATATAAAATAATAACATAAAACTTAAAAGGTAATTTACTGATTAAACTGATGTCCCAATTCAGTAATGCCATAAGCATCTTATTATTATTTATTGATGTACTGTAATTACTAGTATTAGCTTAGAGAACACTAATTATTTTTGTATGTAAATTAATTGTGCATATAATATTGATTTTTGAGAATATTAATATTCTATTGCAGTTCTCATAGGTATGCATAGACTTTTAATTCAAAAGGATTAATTAGGAATCAAAAATTTAATTGACCTAAAATATTTCTTTTGTTTCATGTTATTAGATTCAAGTTTCTACAATCATTTTTCATAAATAAGATTTAAAGAAATATTTTTCATATCTCCTTTTGTGTAATTTACTAGCTGTAAAACAAATATCAGCATTTAAATGTTGTCATTTGAAGCTTAAGTCAGATTAGTTATAATAATTTTAACCTACATTAATTTAATAAAATATAAAATATACACTGTCAATATTTGTTAAATATTGTATGCCGTTATATTATTACTAGCAAATTTAATATTAATACATTTTATTGATTTAATTTAATATTTATGTTTTACCTTATTACAGATATCATCTAAACAGTATCATGAACGAACTCACACTGGAGAAACAACCCATCACTGTGAATTTTGTGGTAAAGGATTCAATTCAAAATTGACACGTGATACTCATAGACGTATTCATACTGGAGAACGTCCATTCGGATGTAAACAGTGTAACGCTACATTCCGTTGTTTGGCAAATTTACGACAACATGAAATGGTTCATGCACCAGTAAAGCCGTTTCAGTGCGAGGTATGTTACAAGCGTTTTGGGCGACCAGAAAAAGTACGTGTTCATATGCGTACACATACTGGCGAGAGGCCTTATAAATGTCCTATTTGTGGCCGTGGTTTTACTCAGAAGAATGATATGCTCAAACATACTAATGTGCACAATAAACCAGCACGACGGACCAATTCACAAATTATGAAAAATAATGAGGATATGATGATTTCTGTAAATAATTCTGTTCCCAAGTTTGTTAATATCAAAGATCTCAAGGAATTATGCTTTGATGTCTCTAACAGTTATGACAGTTCAGAAAATGATACTAATAGTTCAATGACTTTAATCGAGGATCAATAGTGACTAGCCAGTAGTTAGTTAATTTCTATATACATACAAATAAATGTATTTATTAGACAAAAACCATTGTAATTCATTTAAATATGTCTTTAAGACAGACTACTATTAAATCTTATAACATTTAAATATATATATTTTTTTTATAAATTATGTATGTAATTGAATATATATACATACATGTAAATTAATATTAATATACAATTATACGTTTTTATAATTATAATGCATATAAATGTTTGTGTTTTAAAATTATAAATAATATATTATAATTGTAATAAATTGTTTAATAAATAATTAATATTTAACATATGCAAATGCAAGTGTTATAGTATCAATAAATTACATTTTTAACTATGTGTTTTTATCATAAATCCAAATTTTATTTATTAAAATCTAGCTAAATAATTCATTGATAATTGGATCTATCTAACCTGTCCCTTTCTCCTTGCTTGTTCAGCTTGAGTTTCCTACTTTTATAGAAAAAAATATAAAAGCAAGGATTTCAAGTGAAATAAAAATAACTTAAATGGCAATTTAACAACATATTACTGATAGTGTTAACCTACATCTTTGACTAACCATTTCTTGTGTGTACAAATAAATATTTATATTTAATTTAATTTTGTAATTCGATCATCTGATCGATGTTTCTTCTAATATAACTAGATATTATCTCATTTTCAAGTATAACCATTGACTATAAAAACTATTTATAATTAATGGTATTACAAATTTGATTAAAGTTGAAGTTTTTTTTAACAAAAGTGAGAAACGTGTATGATTAATGGCTTACAGAATTAAATTATAAAAGTTTATCTTGCAATAAAACAACATATTAACGTTAGGGAAAACAATGTCTTGAATAGTTCTGAAATTCTATATTTTATTCATCTATTTTCTTTAGTCGTCGGAAAACAGTAGTAATTCGAACATATTCGAACTATTATCAAGGCTTATTTACGGGTAGACACGTCGTAATGGACAATGCTTGACAATATCGCAAAGTATATTATAACCGTTAAACCGAAAATTGATTTGTATAACAATTATGAATTTAAAACGAATTGATGTAGAATTATCAGAAAAATTATTGTTTAAAGAAAAAAAGTGAACGTTAAAACGGAATGTAAAAATAATATTTAAAGGGTTCGTACGGAATAATTTAGCATACTTGACCGTTCCCGTTGGAATTGGCCATACCTTTTAACAATCTTGATCGTTGCGTTGATCCGGTCGAAGAGCGCAAATCGCGAACTGATTGTTTCGTACATCGTCGCATTGGTTTTTCGCCACAAATTTGTTAGACATTCAACCAGCATCAATATTGCCGACGTTACCATTAGATGGCGTTTCGTTCGAATCGAGTTTTCGTCCACATACGACAATATGTGGGTGGATAGTGTTTAAATAAATCGTAACAAATGTTTAATGTACAAATGGGCTCAGTGCCGCAATAATCGGGTGTGTTGCGTCTGTCAAACACACGGGCCCATGACCTTATAATAGGGCCTAATGCTAATATTTTAAAAATATGTAGAAAGCAAGAAAATAAAACCATTTTGTAATAATAATTACTATGGAGATTGAAAAATAATTGATTGATTTTGTTTTGTACACATAATCGTACATCAGCATTTTTTTTACAGCCTGTATAATCGAAATTCAAAATAGTTTGGTTACAAGTACAGTATGGTTTCCCTGTAGAGTCCGGATGCGGAGGAGGGCATTAATTTTACTTACACACGGGAAGTGGCGTAGAAAGACTCACTAGCGCCTCTGGCAAACTAAGAAAAAAAAAACACTTTTCAACCAATTAAAATTTGATGTTACAATTTTTATTTATAAGTAATTATTACAGTGCTTAAACTTTTAAAATTTGCTTTTTTCGCTTTATGACTAGCGAATTCATCGATAATTTCTTCATATGAAGTTTTTTATTTAAATGCTTTTGTTATGTATGTATTGTATATATTAATATTTTCATAATTTTATCATTTAATTCAAATGTAGTCTGTACAAATAGGCAACATCTACGTATTTAAAAAAGTATAATAGAAAAATGTCGATTTAATTGTAGGATAAAAATACGACTTATGCACAATTTTGCGCCCCTGGCGTAGGTACAGTTCACTATACCCTTGTTACGCCACTGCACCCGGGTCCAAGTTAGTGTAATTGCGGTACTGAATGGGCTGCATATAATCGAGATAAAGAACGCATATTCGTGTTATGACGTTGATTAATAATCACCGAGCGCACACGGGGTACCTACATTGAACGTAGCCGACCTGCAGTGGCGTAAATTGGGTCCGATTTCTAGAGGTGCAGAGACGTATTCTTTCTAATTCTTTAAATAATTAATACATTTTGAATTATTTTAGTAGTGAAACCAAGTATTATATTACTAAAAAAATAACAATCAAAATTTTTTTTTTTATTTATTTCAAGATGGGACTTCCTCTTTCTGCAGTTTCCGAATTGAATTCTTCAATTACATGGTCTAAATTAATATTAATTCTTTTTCGAATGTTACATTTAGTTTTTGTTTTATGAATTAAATTTATTTTTAAATATAAAGTGTATTTTTTTTTATTTTAAATAAATAATCTGTACCATAGGGGCAGTGGCATAAACTGGGTGGTACAAATGTGGTACTTGTAATACCACGTCTAAAATGTGGTGGTGCAAAGATATATTTTTGCACCACCAGAAAATTATTGAAATTTGTATACCTAAAATATTATTTTCAAAAGCCAAGGAAATTAGCATACTAAAAACAAAATTTTTATTGTTTTTTTATTAATATAATAATAACCTTTAGGTTTTAATGCTAAAATAATTCAAAATTTATTTGTTATTTAAAGAAATATATGGGAAAATATTTAGTTTATTGGGAAGAATTTTACTTAGGAAATTAGAAAATTGGTGTTGGAAATTATAAGTTAAGAATATGCTTTTACACCACCAGAAATTGGATCCAACTTACGCCACTGCTTAGGGGTACAATAAGTTTATGTGGCTAGAGTAGAATACATACTAATTAATTTTATTAATCATAAATGGAATTAATAGTAAAATTAAATTCTTTGTTACTATTATTATTTTTTTTCTTTTTATTGATAATTAAATATTAAGTTAACCTGTTATTCTTATTTGTAATTGTCAAAAAGGCTCAGCCCGTATATATTCTAAAATAAAAATAATTAAATATTTACAGGTAATGTTTGATGTGAGAAGTAATCCATTAATGATATTCACCAAATTGTCTTTTTTTTATATTTAATTTTAAATTACATAACTATACTGACAGAAAATTTATTTCGATTTAGCTGGTGGTAGGGGGTGGATAAACAGGTCACGACACCATTTTCTTTTTAGATGTCTGGGTGGATAATTAGGAACAGTAGGGACTGCAAGATTTCGTATAGAGGGTTGATGTTGAGGAGCGTCTAAACACAGGAATGCACCTTAAGCATTCTGCGCATGCGCGTAATTTATTCACCACTAATGTTGGGCTGTTACATAGAGTTATTATATGGGCTGTTATCAATATATCATATCAAGTCACTATAATATGAGAATAATATGAGTTATGAATCAAACTATTCAAAATTTAACTACATACTTCCTATGTAAATAATATATTGTCATTTTATTTTAGTTGTTAAATAATAATGTTCAGTTTCGTTATAATTTTTTTTTGTAATAGTATATTGTTGAGATGTTTAGTTTCAACTCTAGTGTAATGTACTATGTACTCGTATACATTATACTTTTTCATACGTATTTCATTGTTACTACGTAATTACAATTTACAATTATAACCATAAACAAATTAATAGAAGTAATATGAACCACGTGCGAATCGCAAAATTTCGAATAGGAAAAAGTTGCAATACAGCATTAGCAATCAAATGTATTCAACCATCCAGTGGCGTAGCCAAGGGGGGGGCTAAGGGGGCTATAGCCTCTCTCATGGGCCGTGTTTATATGTATGGTGTATCTATGTACTAAACTAGTATACCACTATTTTTATTTAAGTATTTTAAACCTTTGGTATTAACTAAATGTTGACGATTAACGAATAACAGGTGTTTGTCTTTAGCGTAGATATTACAGATTACTAATACTTCTAGTTTTACGATGATTATCACTATCTTTTTGATGATTATCATTCAAGGTTGTGGTGAGTTACTATCAAATATTTAATAACGTTGTCAACATGGGAAAAAGTGTTAATATTGAAATAAAAATGCCACGAGTATGTAAAAGGCAAACTCAGAGAGAAAACTTTATTTCTTAAAATCCAGAAATATATTTTAAATGTTCTACTTTTATTCCTCTTCTTGACTATTTAATAGAATCAATGGATGCTCGTTTTAATCAAAGGCTTATTGATGTTATGCCACTTGAAGGACTTATTCCGGCCAATTTAAATATGTATAACGATGAAAATATTATAAAAGCTGCTAAAATATATGCCCAAGATCTCCGTGATGACACCTCATCTACAATCAGAGCTGAGCTGTTCATACGGAGGCAACAATGGAGTCAAAATACTATTCCAAAACCGAATTCTGCTGTTGATTCACTTTCTCATTGCACCAATCTTCAACCTAATATTAAAATACTTTTACAATTATTCATCACGTTACCAGTTACCTCTTCCACTCTGGAAAGAACGTTTTCTGCACTTAATCGCTTAAAAAATTATTTAAGAAGTACCATATCGGAAAACAGACTGAATGGGTTAGCTATGGCTAATATAAATAAAAAAGAGTAATTCGATGAAAGTGAAATAATAATTGAATTTGTCAGAAATTCGCCTAAGAGGATGCAGCTGTCAGAGTGGAGTAAGTGACTGAACACTGAAACCAAAATTATTATTATTATTATAAATTATATATTAATAAATATTTTTAAAACTATACTAAAATGCTTGAATTACATTTAAAAACTTGGTGGTAGATGGGGGAGGTTAAGGGTGAATTCTCATATCCTCTCTTACCTTACTTATCCAAAAAAGTGATTAACCCCTCCCATTTAAAAATCCTGGCCATGCCACTGCAGCCATCCAGTATATACGCTCCGCTTATATTTGTTACTATCATTTACTTTATCTATGTTGATGTTAAATTAAAAAGTGTTAAATAAAATATCAGTAATACCCAGGGCCGAGCCGATCAATAGCGGCGCCTCTGACAAAATAAAAATTTGCGCCCCCTCCTCCCAAAAAAAAAACTTATTTACTTAAAAGCATAATCATTTTTTATTTTAAAGCTAAACTATTTTAGAGTTAAGTTTATTATTTTAATAATTAAAATAATAACATTTTAAAAATATTTAAAATTCAGAATAAAGATAAAAATAACAAAGTTAATTGATTTTGTGCTATCTATTTCGGTATAAAATTATAACAAATTCTTAAAAACAATAGCACATAAAAAAAATTTGTATAAATGATGTAAATAAAATAATACAAAATATAATGGTTCAAATTAAATAGAATTTAGTACAACATATCTATTAAACAAATTTAACTTTTCTAGCTTTTTTGGAAGCAAATTCTTCGATAATTGAAGTGTAGTCTATCTTAGATGCAATTTCTTGTTAAATTGAAAGTATAGTTAAAATTTGATAGACGCTCTTGACCCATAGTGGAACGGAGATAATTTTTTATAAGCTTTAACTTACTAAAACTTCTCTCGCAAGTAGTTGTAGTTACGGGCATTGTTAAAAAAATTCTTAATGCCACTTCCAAATTTGGGTATACATCTTGTAGAGAATGTTGATTTATGCATTTTAAAAAGTCATAAGAGGTTGCAGTTTTAAATGATTCCATTAATGTAGAAGCTTGAAACTTGAAACCTTGAACTTCTATCTATAGCTCACTGCCATTCAAATCAACACTGTTATAATAACACTAGATCAGCCGACCATTTTTTTGATATCATCAATTCCCATAGTCGATAAATTTCAACCAGACAAAAATGAGAAATTTGATGATATGTTAGACATTTTTTTAAATCTCCATTTTAGACTTGTAATAATAGAATCTAAAGATTGATAGCATTGTAGCTTCACAATAGTTTCAATTGATTTATTAGTTTCTGTTTCATCTGACTCCAAGTCATATTTTTTGCGTTTTATTTTTCTGGTAGTTGGATAATCAGTGGGTATGTTTATTAAAAGTGCAATTTTTTTAGCTTCATTCAATGAATTTTCCAAACCATTTCCTCGTATATTTTGAATGCATTTAATTAAACCTTCTAAACTTTTTGTAGCCACATCAATAGTCTGATTTTGATTCTGTAAAGATAAATTTTCTTTGTCAATTTGTCCTAGTATAGAATCCCAAAAATGAAGGAGGCATAAAAACTTTAAATCTATTTGTTTCAGAATTTGTTGAGCAAATGTTGTTGTGTTTTTATTAAAATCTTTCACGTCGGTCACCATATGATTTAATATATTATAAACGTGATTAAAATTTAATTTTAAAGCACTCACAGCTTGTTTTTTTGTACTCCAATGTGTGTCACAATGAGATTTTAAAGTGATTTTCATAGTTTGCATTAAGAGTTCCCATCTACTTGTCGAGCTAGAAAAAAATGAGTATATATTTTGAATTAAGCAAAAAATGTTATCATCATAGGTGAAACTTTTGCAACATGAACACCTACTAGGTTTAGGGTATGAGCTGAACTTGGTAAAAATGTCGCTATAGCTCATTTGTACGTAAAATATTTGATTGTACACCATTAATACTTCCAGCCATATTTGCGCCGTTGTCATAGCACTGTATTCTACAGTCCATTATGTCAAGTCCACTTTTTTTTATAGTGTTTAATATTTCATTAGAAAGCTCTAATCCTGTTTTTTCGTTAGTACATATAAAATCAACAAATGATTCTTTGATCATAATGTCACCATTAAAAATGGAGACATACCTGATTATTTGTGACATTTGTTCCTGGTGAGATTTATCGGGAGTGCAATCAAAAATAATTAAGAAGTATTTTGATTTTTTAATTTGTTCAAATATAGTTTGTCTTACTTGTTGACCCATTATACAGATTATTTCATTTTGAATTTTATGAGAAAAATAACTAATAGTTGGTTTATTACTATCTGTTATATATTTTACGTGAGCATATAAGATAGGGTTGTAATGACTTATTACTTCCATTAAAATTAAAAAAATACCATAATTTGCTTTTTCTATTTTGTCTGACGAACCTCTTAAGACCAGTTTATTTTTAGCGCAAAATAAAATTCCGTCAACAATAACTTTAAGAATACAAAACCATTTATCTTTTTCATTTTTGATGGAATTTTGAAGTTCATGATCAATTGTTTTTAAAGGCGGTACTACGGGAGGGGCAAGGTAGGCGGTTGCCCTCCCTGCGAGTTCTTACTCTCCCTATACATTTCAAATATTGGTTGGAAACACCTCATATTGCATGCTTATTTAGAGTCTGCATGGCTGTAAGTAATAATATAATTATCTACAACCGTGGGAGCCATTCTTGTAAATATGCTGATAAGATTTTTTGCATCAACATTTTCAATATTATTATAATTTATTTTTATTATTGACAAATCATGAACCAATATTATTACTTTATTATTATCTGTATCACAAACGTTTTGTATGATTTTATACTTTGATTTGAAGTGTGTATTTTATTTAGTATTCTTGAGTTTTTCGGGTAATATTAATTATAATAAAAATTATGAACACAAACCAAAGTAAAAAAATTAAAACTTTATACGACTTTTTCATACAAGAACCATTATAGACGGCTCTACGAGGTGTGCCGGGTGTGCCTTGGCACACCCTAATGTGAATAATGCGAATAAAAAAATTGAATAATTACAATTGAGAATATACGAGTATGTGCGTAAACATTAATTAAATTTTAGTTTTTTGTAAGTAATATTGCAGTGTTCAGAATAAGTCTGTAATAATAATTACGTGTATATTTTACCAATCGCTATTTTACAACATTAACGAAGCCATTATTTTTAGAATTTAAATCATACCACGGTATACATTGTACAATTTTTCAAGTGTGAACTGTGAACTCTTTAATTTTTGACTTTTTTACTCTGCCTTATGTAAATAATTATTTATTATATAAATATATTAATATTAAATAATGAATAATGTCAAAAAAGTGAAAAGTGGTGCCGAAAAAATTAAAGTAAAACGTGCAGCAGAATTCAAAATGTTTGGAAATGATCCAAAACAATAAAAATTGTATTTTAAAGACCAAAAGTTGTCAGTTGAATCTTCTTTAACTACAACGCCAGTAAAGGTAAGTAATAATGAATAATACATAACGGTATATTTCTACTTTACCGGGCACCCAAAATGTTGAATATTTTCTTTTACCAATTTAGTGTTTTTTAACGCTGAAAACGATGGTGTAAACGAAAATTAGCGCAAACAATCAGTTTGGAATAGAAATTATCAATAAAACTAAAAATGTACAAAAAATAATACTGATGAATTTGGGTTCGAACGCGGAACATTCACATTAAAAAGTGTAGTCGTGGCCACTGCGCTATAACTTAATAGAACAGCGGTTCTTAACCTGTAGTCCGCGGCCCTCTAGGGGTCCGCGATACTCATTTCGGGGGTCCGCGACAGCCCTAACACATAAAATACTTCAATACGTGACATGAGTGCATTATTATATTATTGTTTGGTTATTATTGTTATTAATTTATTTTTCATATATTTTTTATTATACAATAAATAGATCTTATTTTCATTCGATGTTCAAAAAATTGTATCTTAAGTATAACATCAATCATTACATTAAGTTAATAAAAATTAAATTTTAAGAATATTAAAAAAAAAAAAATGAAAACTAAAATAATTAAATTTAAATTTACTGAAAAATTAAGTGTAATAAAAATAATTATAAACATGTATGTTTTATTATGTCTACTAATGTTATTTATTATATAAAATAACTATTATAATTTTGGTTTTAATAACATGAACATTTTGTGAAAAAAAATGTATTAGAAAAAATAAATTGGTAAGGGGGCCTGCAATTTCTAAAAATCTTTCATCAGGGATCCGTGATCTACAAAAGGTTAAGAATAACTCTAATAGATGTTAAAAATGTATTTAAGCATATTCGAAAAAACACTACGTTTTAACTAATAAGTAGGTAATAACTATTAATTTAAATTATTTTATTTTATTTCCATTACAGCTGGAAGTAAAAAATGATGTCAATCAAGAATGTTTTGAACATTTTAATTCATATTCTAATTTCAAATTAAATAGTAATGCAAATGTGACTCAGAAATTAGATTTTATAAAAAAACATCCAATCCAACCTACCCAGACCAAAAACATATATTTTGATTTTAATTAAATTTATTATAAAACTGTCTCTGGAAAAAAGATACATAGAAGTTGGTTATCTATTTTAGTGAAGGATAATTATTTTAAGGCAATGTTTTGTCCAATTTGTATAGCATTTGGTTCTGGATTAAGTAATTTTTCAAATAGTAATGGTTGTACAAATTTAAAATCTATGTACCGAGTTATTGGACGACAATGAAAAGTCTACTCTACATATGAATGCAGTTGAAGGATATTTCCATGCTTCAAAAAAAATGTCCGTGGAGTATCTTGTTAATAAAAACATGATGGTAATAAAGAAAAAAGAAGTGGAAAACAAAGTTCAAAACTTATCATATAGAGGAACTGCTTCCAATGAAACATTATCCAATTTTGATGATATCACACTAAATAAGGGTAATTTTTTAGAGATGATCCAATTTACAGCCAAAACAGATGCAGTATTGCATGAACATTTGCGACGAGCTATTAAAAACAGTAAAATTAGAAAACAAAATTTAGAAAATGGAAATAAAATGCATTCAAAAGAAAGGGGCTCATTGGTTACATTATTATCTAAATCAACTGTTGATAAAGTAATATTGGGAATAATGAGGTCAATGAGAAATAAAATTAAAAACGAAATAGGCGAACAAAAATTTAGTATTCAAATGGATAGTACTCAAGATATTGGTGCAATGGATCAAGCTTCAATTTGTGTTCGTTATATTTTTATTGGTGATATAAAAGAACGACTTTTTGTAATAGTCCAAATGAAAAGTTCTAAAGGTAAAGAGTTATATGAATTACTTAAAGATTGTTTTACAAAACATGGCCTTATATTTAGTAATATCATCGGTGAGTCGTTTGATGGAGCAAATAATATGAGTGGTGAATTTTCGGGTCTATAGGCATATATAAAATCTCAAAATGAGAAAAGTGTATATATATATATGGTGCTATAGTCATATTTTAAATTTATGTATAGTTGATATATGCAAAAATATTGATTCAAAAACCTTTTTTGGACTTTTAAACCGTTTGGCAATATTTTTTAGCAGTTGTTATAAAAGAATGAATATTTGAAAAAGAGAAAATACTAAAAATAGCAATATTGGAATAGATAAACTAAGAAAATTACATAAGGTGGCCGAAACCAATACAAGATGGTGGTCAAGGCACAAGGCATTAGAGTGGATATTTAAAGGGGAAAATTGTTTATTTCCTACAGTTATAAGTGTTATTTTATATTTCAACAGATTATTCATTTGAAAATAATACTACATCTGAAGCCAATTCTTTATTAAAAAATATGTGAGAATTTAAAAATAAACTTACTGCTCATATATTTTTAGAAATTTTCAAATATGTAAGACCCACTTCTGATTATTTACAGATAAAAAAATTGGATTTTATTTCAGTTTGGAGAATGGTGGAGAATACCATGAAAGATATTAAACAAATTACATTTAAAAATATTATAGAAAGAGCAAAACAGTTTGCTGTTGATATGAATGACAATCTATCCAACTTAGAAATACCAGAAAATGTATTTGTAGAAGATACATTTCAAGAAAGCCGACGAGTAAAAAAGAAAAGGAAACAGTTTGATGAGAATACTGAAGATGTATCATTTACACAACCAATTGATAATTGCGGATTTAAAACAGACGTATCATTTTGATTGAGAATTTCAAAACAGTTTGGGTTTTTTTTTATATTATTTTGTGAGTTCATATGGACCTGTCGCTAGACGATGAGGTTTGAGATGAGGAAGAGTGAATACTTTTTTTGAACCATAGTGAATTTATTATATGGATTTTTATTTATAGTTGACTCGATGTGCGAAGAGTTGATAGCATGCGCGTTTGGTCGACTGGACGTGGTTTTGTTTTTATCGATATGCTGATTATAATTACCTAGTGCTATTTTTTCTCATGATTAGTTGATTAGCTGCGGCGGTGGTATGTGTGTATTTTATTGAGACCGCCAGGCGCGGTCGCAGGTAAGGACACTTCGTATTAACAATTGCCTAATTACGCAGTAATTATGTGTGAACGGTAATCTAATAAAATAAAATAAAAGAAAAAGATTTTAAGTGAACTTACACAAAGTACGTTGCAAAGTTTAAAATAATAAAAACTGTAAATAATAAATTGTGAATAGAGAAAACTCTAAGTACAACTAAGTTTTAGTCATTGACACCGGTCGCTAATAAGTGCGATAATAAATTAATAATAATGCGAACTTCCACCGCGGGACTTTATTAATTTAAAATTAATTCTTATGTTCACGTTTGCATAGAAATCAAAAGTAAATTACCTACTATTTTGACAGTAGGTACATTTTAAAATTGTAATGAACATTGTCGAGTATAAATGTCGCGCGAGGATCGCGGCGTTTTGGCCTTCTGCAAACTTGGTCGATAACATGATTGATTGCTCGAGAGGGGGCTGTGCTGTTTCCGATCACTAACCGAGACCGGTCTGTCCGACAGACAGTTAACAGTTATCATTTATTCATTTTCCATACTGCAAACGTAACAGCAGTTTCAGCTGCTCAGCTAGTGGTGCTGATAATGAATAACATCGTTATTCGTTAACCCAAAACCTTGGTTAAAACGTCAAACCAAAAAATAACAATAACTGTTACTTAAGTAGTAACTGTTATAAATCACTGTTATTGTTATTTTCTCCCATCATTACCCCCGTATCTGATTGCACTATCTACTAGAATCTAGTAACTAGATATATGAATACGACTGATATAAATATCACGCATTATACATATATTCTGGTATACAGGCATCAGGTCTTTTCCTTGGAGCTCAACAGCAGACGTGTGGACATTCGTTATCTACCGGAGTCAAGACCGTCCCGAAGATGAAAATCAAGGCAAGATGAATAATATGAAAAATGTCGACTATTATTTTTTTACTCAATGTATGTAGTATAATTAATTATATGTAGTCGTATTTTTACTTTTAACATGTATATTTGTTTCAGTGTCGCACGTTCTTAAAATTGAATATTGTATTATATATATACATAATAATATTTTATATTGCATAATAAGTAGTTATATACATTTTATTCGTGCATACACTGTATTACGAAATCATCTCCCATCACTAGTCTGTCCGTCGGTCGTTTGCCCCGTTCATCATCACCGTCGTGTGCTTGTCTTCCTGTTTTTACGTAGCCGTATAGGCAAAATAGCATATCCGCCATTGTGCGTACCGGTGCGTCGCCACCGTTAACCCTGACAATCGCCGATGTCGTGTACACTGTATGCCATTTTGTCCTTAGTGTTTTTTTCTTTTTTTTTTGATATCTATATTTCGCCGCCCGTAGCACTCTGCGCCACGTGGTTTGACAGTCGCTGTCTTATCCACTCCGTTCTCGTATCGAGAGACCTCAGGAAACCTTTTACGTGTCGTGCTCTTGTTGGAATTGTGAAGTTTCCGATTGCTATCGTTGCATTCGTGTTAGCCCTTGTCACACCGTTTTTTTATTATCGTTCCGCGAGTGTTTTATTCGTTCGCTGACGTCATGTGTGCTATTAATCTCACTCGAACGCAGTGTTGCCAAAAGCTAAAAGGTCTTCGTCCGTAAATATATTATATTAAAATACCGTATAGGACCGTACGTACACATTTTATCAAATTACCGTACAAGATCGTAAGTTAATAAATTTCATCGTGATAAATTCGTAGTTAAGTGATAACATTCACGTAATATTTATTATCAGTTCGAGTTTAACATCAAAATCAAAATATTATGTCAGTCGTATTCCATGTTATATTCTAATACTTACTCTATATCACGGCCGCGATTCAAAATATATCTAAGGTGTATCTTTATTTGTGATCATGGTTATAATAGTCTATACTCACTATTCAGGTACACTATTAGTCTATTCAGTCTATTGCTCTGTTGCTCGATGTGATAGGAAATATTGCAAGTGAATGGGGTGGCATGTGTGATTAGAATAGATCAAAAGGTAAATCAAATATCGAAAATTAGTGTAATTACAACTTTTTAATAAGTACAGAGTAATATATCATAGTCAACAAAAGATAAAAAAAAAAATCAATAAAATATAAAGATGTATAATTTCCAAATTCTACTACTATTAGTTATATTTAGTAGTATAGGGTAAAGTATTATTATTTACCAATAATTGATATGGTATAAACCTAACACTTAAAGTGTAATACCTAAAAATAATTCAACAATTCAGATTAATGTCTTCATGTAGGTAAATAGAATTACCGTATTTTTACGTGTTTTTGACAGGTCCGTCCGTAGACTGTACGGACGGCCAAATTACCGAACCGTCCCATTCGAGACCGTACGGCTGCCAACACTGTCCGAACGGTTGGGAATTCCCGCATTTTAGTTTGTGTCTTTGTGACGTTATCGCCGGGTGTCGAGTCGAAATTTTTCATTTGCATGTGCCAGCGGCGCTCTCTACATACGCAGCAAGGAACCTTTCAACTGTTGTGACAGGTTGGCCACCGACCATACCGTTACCATACTTCAATTCTGCATTAGTATTACCAGGTCGTACACCTTTATCAATTTTTTATTTATAATTGTTATTCTTTTATTATTATTACGGACAACCGTATGTGGTCGATTCACTTAGTCCATAAGTTGCTAATATATATTGTTTTTCTGTTGTACGATTTTTTAATATAATTTACAGTTGTTATATTTATTAATTACTCTAGTCGGTTACCTCACCTTCATCCATATCATATCCAAACCTAAACTTATAGTCTACTTTTTCTCTCACTCTCAGGTTTTATCCCCAGATGACGATTTGACTATTTTACGATTGGGTTTCTGTCGGGCGCCGTCCGTGCGTACAAGAACTAGCCCACTCGATCGTCGTTTCTGGTGTATAACCGTTAACTGTCGTACAAACATTAAAGTTCTAAGTAACAGATTCATACGAGAATTGACTTTTTACCGATAAGGTCATTAAGTTTAATAATATCCAATAACAATTATTGTTGCGTTAAAAAATGAATTGTACCGTAACTTATGCATTTAAAAGACCCCCCCCCCCGATAAATATATTAGATCTCGGGGCCTCACATACCGTAAAACCGGTAATGGTGCTTATACATACAAGATACATACATTTTCTTATATTTTATGTATTAATTTGTTTTATCTTTGAGGGGAAGGTACATTGATAAAATTTGCAATAATTTCATCCCCCATTCCCACAACTATTACCAAATTATGTCGCCGGATAGCACTGGTCCTGATAGTGCGACGTGACAGTTTTCAATAATTTCTTCGCATTCGAGTAGAAATGAAATACATGCATGTACACTAAAACGATATATGATTTCTCATTCGATCCTCGAATCCATTACCTATTTGCTTTCGAATTTGATAGTTGGCAACGCAAGGGTTTATCTCTTTAGTTAACTGTAAAATTTACATTTAATGTATTGGTGCACAAAATTTAATAATAGACCGTGTACAGAATATGGTGAAATCGTTGGTCCACGCAAACCCTTGGCATATGGTTACTATGAATACGACTCTGCGTCAGATGCATAGTCATGCGGGGTACCGGGTGTGTCTGGGCACCCCCAGAAATTTTGTAAATGGGGCCCTTCCTTTTAAGCTTAAGAATAAGTGGCCTCTATCTAATCTGATGTTTCTCAAATTAAATGTAATTTATTCTAAAATATTTGGTAAAAAAACGAAATGATATTTTGCAATACAAAAAATAAAAATCGATTTCGTTTTTTGATATTAATTAAAATCTGTATTTTATAACTTATTGTTGAAGTTGTGTTTTCTTTGATTAAGTTTGATAATTATATTTAGCTTATAGCTTTAGAAAATGTGTTGATTTATTAAATAAATATACCTAAAATTGTTCATTCTACTATGTTGCTATCAAACCAGTCAATTCACAAAACTAAAGAGAAAAATAATCTTATATCTTTCAGCAAAATAATAAATAAAATAAACAATTGCGAATACAACGAAAGAGCTATTAAACGGAAAACGCTATGGAGGGGTACTGCTGTTGGTATGTGCACAGAATGGACACTGATAACAAATTACATGGGCAGCATAGGACAATAATGAAATCAGTCAGCCATTTTATTTGAGGTACAGTAGGAAGTTAGTAACATTTTATTCCATCACGAAACGGTAGTAATATTCTTTATAAGCTACTGCGTATTTTCAAATGTTACTAATAGTAGTATTATTTTTCAAGGTATTAGGTGCGATAAGAGTTTGAGATTTGGGGGGCTTATAAGTCTTATACTATGGTATGACCATGGGTCAACCCCCAACCTTCCATCATAACCGAAAAAATATAAATTGTGTTTTTGTAAATGTATTACAATTATATTTGTAAATTTACTACAACAATGATTTGCATTTTATAGTATTATATCGATATAAACGTTTTTATTATACTTAAAAGATTTATATAAATACCTAAATCTTATATAAATAATTTAATCATCGATGAATCTATTTTATACATTTTTTTTTTTAAACACTTCCCATTCTGAAATCCTGCACATGGGCCTGTATTATGGTACAACATACTATCTAAAAAATGATCCACAAGTAAAAACTTCTTGGTACCCAGTAGGTCACCATGTTTCACACTGTTTGGTAGATCACATATTGAACAATTACCATAATTGAAATTACAATTAATAACGAATATCAGTTATCACTGATTATAATTTGATAACAAAAATACCTCAATTAAAATGGCCGCTTATTTTGTTGCCGTCGTGTTGTGTCCATCCCCTGGTATGTGTTCGAAAACGCAGTCATTTTACTGCTCACAGTGGTTTTTCGATAACGAACAAATACGTTTTGAAAATAAATTTATAATCGTAACATCGCCAAAAATCATGAATAGATATACAGTATTTAATATATCGTATTGTATTTATTTATATAATATACATAATGGCACATAATGCGTAGTATAAATGTGTATATCTTTAATGTTATATTATCATCAGTATATTTAAGTTAATTTTCCTCGATAAATGTATATCATTTTTTTTTTTAATTCAATAACGTGATATATATATATATTTATATATTTATATAATACTAAAACAAATCATAGTTGTATTATTATTTATAACATTTAAGGTACATATCGTATACGCTTGATCTTCGATTTCGTACATACCTCGCGATATAATAATATATATTTTTAATACATAAAATCAATAATTATTTTTTTGTAATGAATTCGCTAATCTACATATTACGGTTACAACCTACTCGCAACGTACGTCCGTGCACGATAATAATAATAATAATAATAATAATAATAATAAAATAACAGTATATTGTTATTATAAATGGACTGACGTTTAATAATAATTCTAAATTACATTTTTAGTATTATTATTATGACGCGTGCACGAAATTGTTTCAGTTTCCACCGCATAAACGATAAACTCTATAAACTTATTTACGGATAAATGAAAATAAATAATATTTATTATATTATAGTAATGGTAACGAACAATAATAATTCTATCACATAATTTAATCGGGCTATAATTGTTTAAACAAAACGGAAAAATATAAACATCTATTGTTTTGGAATATAATATTATAATATTAAACAAGTAAATAAAACTATAAGATATCTTATGCAACATAGTATATGTAATATATTTTTAATGGAAAAAAATTGACATTTAAATTGAATTAAACACGTAAATTAACACGTAAACGTACACGTACACGTAAACACACAAACACACACACACTCATACATATAAACATTAATATTATATGTCTTAATTAATATTCGTTATTTATATGTAGTAGAAATCGTTTGTAATGATGTTCTGCGAGGGACTAATAAAAATAGGTAATCGTTACTGATGACAGAGTGCAGTAACTGAATAATTTATTAGCTTAACTTTTTCGTGGTCTGTAAGACATTTTCCAAATTGATCAAAAATAAACGTCATCGCGTAATCGGTATGGATATAATATCTACGGTGTACCTATACGCAATGCTGGTTATAGGGAGGGGAAATGAGTATGCTTGCTCCAGGCGTTTTTGGTATAAGAGCGCTTTTCAGTTTATGAAAAATAAAAAATTCATGAACATACCCCGTTGATCCACCTACGTAAGGGCGGTGATTTTTTATTAGCCCCGAGCGTCAAAATTCATAAATTTCACAATTCTGCATATCGCTTTAAAGTCACTACAACCGCGATGCCCATTACAAACGTTTTCAACCATATAAATTATTGTTGTACAATAAGAATCATACATCTAAAATTAAACAATACGTATATAATATTTTCCTTAAACTAACATCGGTTTGTTTCCGATGTGATAACATGATACCGTAGTATAGTAAACTGTATAAAATATAGATTCATCATATAGTAAGAAAAATCGTAGTCGGTGGTGGGTGAAGCGTACCCATTGGGAATGTAACGCGTCTCGGGGCTGGAAAACTTTACTAGACAATAATTTGAAACGATAGAGGAATTGACGTTTAAGGCATACGTAAAATGCGCCCAAATTATCAGTTTTTGTTGTAAATTACGCTTGAATTTTTATCTATGTTGAAAAAGTGTAATGTAAATTGCGCCCAATTTTTTATTCATGTTAAAAAAGGTATAATAACTTAAATCGTGTCCCTTTTGTAAAATATATATAAATTTAAATTTATTAAAGTCACTATGGTCGCATATTTTTTCAATTCTATCACAGAATTTTTTTATTTGTCCGAAACCATAGTATTTGTAAAAATACGTTATTGAATACTGCGGTAATGCGAATATTGTAGATTATCACTATATCCAGCATAGGTCTGCTAGTACCAATAATATTTGCTTTAATCAGTGAAATCACGATGGACGAACAATTCATGTAGCAGCCCAAAAAGTGCTTGAAAACTATTTCAAATTTTAAATTTCGTAAAATTAATCGGCCTCCGAATTAGGGTGACGTTTAGTGGCGATGTACAGTCAAAACTTGCACAAAATTTTTAAATATGGTAGGTGACAACAACAAAATTACCGAACAAAATTTAAACCATAACTATTAATTATTGATTATTAATTATTAAAGTGATCAAAATCTAGCTTCTTATTCTAACTTTTATAAAACTCGTCCAAATATTTCCATGTTTATAAAAAAATCAAAATAAATTCGAATAGAAACATACACATATAAAAACTATATAGTATAAATGAATCCTTTATATTTTTTTGTAATTTTTAATTTTATTATATTATTATTATATGGTTATAACAAATTAATTATAAATTAAAGATTGTAATTTTGTTTAAATTTATATATTATTACATTATATAAATATAGCTATCAATTTGTTAAATTTCAGCAGAGCGCAGTTTACATATAACCTTATTACACTAGATAAAAACTCGGGCGCAGTTTACATGTACGATTTTGTGTTTACCTGTACCTTGGGCACAGTTTGCAATCACCGAACGTTCACTCGTAGGAAGAGGTATTATTAAATCGTACAAGACGTATTGTACAAGTACAACGAATATTGAAATGATTCAGTCGGAAAGAAAATAATAACAAATACGGTTATGGTGTATTCCGAAAAACGCAATAAGGCTAAACTGTCCGTGGCGCAGTGATTATCCAGTAGCTTTATACCACGAGATTGATCGTGAGCGGATCTAGATGTATTTTACTGGCAGATAGGTGCAATTAAGAACGATCGATAAATGATTTGCGTGGAAGTTCATAGGGCCAACAGCATATAGGTCTAAAATCATAGTTTATGGGGAGGGAGTGGATATGAACAGGCTACAAACCCACTAAACCATTATCTTAAAATATGAACAGTCAATTTTACAAGTGTTGTGGTGTGAGAAATATTGAGAGGCATAGCCTTTGCATTGTTTCATATCTGCAGAACACAGCATAGTGTCAGAGGGAAACGACGGTGGCGTTGAAGTCTTTATTAGTAAAGTACAAGTATATAATATAGATACTACTTTTGCAGTGTCGCAGTGCAAAGTGTAGAATGGGATTTAAGTTCTACTTCTGTATCATCGTTTTTTGGTATATATATTCAATGATTTGTAAAAATATGAACGAAAAACGTTATTACTGGACGAGACGTGTTCGTACGTTCAATTGCACAAAAAAATGTTATTACCCAGATTCGCTTCTATGACACCGGGATAGGTTTTCAAAACGATTTTAAACTGTTAATATTACGTCCCTGTAAAATTAATGTTTATAGATATTATATTATACTGCTTTTACTATTACTGTATTATTTTGCGCTGCAATTGTCGTATATACAAACGGCGACTGAACGATAATTATGCTTAATGTACAGGTAAAGTGATATCAGTATTTTACCATATATATATATATATATAGTTACCAAAAATAGAAAATTTGTTTTCCCAATAGAATAAAACATCACCATAATGTATAGTTAAAATATAATGCGTAATAGTTATATACAAAAAAAAAAAAATAAACAAAAAACTTATAGAAAATGATTCGATGATCTGATGAACGAGACGAGAAAGTCTGCAGCCGTTGGACTAAATCCGAGTCCCTAAATCCAACCACAGCAGGGGACTTCGGTTCAGAAAATCGAACTAGCAGCGCCATAAGGAATTCAAATAATATAATATACGTATAATATATGTAGTTTTTTTTTTCTTAACTTTTTGAAGATAAATGCATTGTATTTATGTAATCAATAATATATACTCGTATATGTATATTATAATAATTGTGATAATTTTATAATTTCAGCAGCGTATCCGGACGGATTTGGCACGATAATGCATATTAATTTACTACAGATGATAAAATCGATCTAAACGCATCCATCGGCACTACCGCGCGCCGCCTGAATACACCGCTGAACTGCACGACACGCGCAAGGCGACATTGCATATATTGTTTACATACGTTTTAATATATTTTATGTTAACGTTTAACGTGTACGTTTATCATGCGAGGAGGAACCACTAGCTTGGGGTCCGCTCATGATTTGTGCAGCAGGTGGTTTTGCGGGTTCAGGCCTATGGTTGGTGAGGCCGTACAACTCCTGCTCGCCGACGCCCTAGACGACTTGATCTCCATCGATTTCAGATTCTCCACGGCCTTGTTCTCGTTCGAGTCGTCCGTCTCGTTGACGCACTTCCGGTCGTACGGGCCGATCACGCCGGTCAGCGCGTTCAAAGGTATCCGGTACAAGCGTAGCGGTTTCGTTTCCGGAGACACTGAAACACATGCACAGTACTTAATCATCACATCAACCAACGACCATGCCGCCACGACCGTAGCAATAATGATCGGTGACGTATGCGGGGGATAAGGTTCTCTACGGTTGTAACCCCTTCCACCCCACGAAACGCTATACTATTCAACAGCGTTTCAACGTTGATAATTGTTTTGGCGGATTTTGGTGTAGCGTCACACTATCGCGGTTGCACCGGGAGGTAAATTCGTGTCACACTAAAAGCGGTTCAACGCGGTTTAACGTTCTCAGTTGTATAATTTTAATTATCCACGTGGGTTGTGCATAGTGATTTTAATATATTAAAATATAAATTATAATATCACAAGTAAGTTCGATTTCCATTATAATTGATACATGGTTGAAGTAATTTTAGCCCAGGCTTTTTCAAGATGGCGGTCCACCATATTTTTCAACATGGCGGTCCACCATATTTTTTTTAGAATTTATTTTCCAAAGGCACTCTTCTTTTTCGAATTCTACAATAAAAAGTTCAGTGTCGAAAAAACTCATTTTGAATGGTCAAAAATAGTTCTAGCGGCGCTGCCGTGTCAAACCGCGACATGCAACGGCGTTTTGCGGTGGCTAGCGATAGAAAGCGGTGGAAACGCCCAAATGTGTCACGTTCCATAAATACACATGAGATGATATTTACGAAAGAAACCGCGATATTGTGACGCGACACTATTTGATGTTACTAACCGTTTGAAAATCACCACCGAACCAAAACCCTGTAACGGATAATAATAACACGTCCCATATAATAACAACACAATGCGTCATGCAACAAAAGACCATGATTCATTCCGTTGCGATGCGTGTAATGAATCGGTCTCTTGTAGTCGAGACTAGGAATTGTTTTTTGTTTTTCGGCCAAGCGCTCTTTTCCTAACTCAATCGGTCTTAGTACAGGTGCACGAGGTCGGCCGTAAGTAAATGCGCATTGTTTTGATGATTATTTTTCATGCTACAGCGGCGGGATAGGAATTATTTAACTCGAAACTAGAGAAAACGGGACGTTATTGTTGATAACCTCGAAAAGAATGTTATTGGTTTAAACGAATTATAAGTAATATATATCTAGTTATAAAAGTAAGATTTTTTTCATGTTTGAAACTTCTGATAAATTTTCTTTATATGAATATAATAATTTTAGTGTCAAGGGAAAAAGTGTTTAAAAATACTTTTTCTAGTTATGAAAGGAAACTTTTTTTTATTGGAGAAAGTTGGTGTTAGAATATCATATCAATACCTTTTATCTATATGTTTTAACACAATTATACCAATGTAATTTAAATTGGTTGAAGGTCTTAGTAATTTTTAAATTAATTCAATTGAATTTTGTAGAAAGTTTCATTTGGACTTTTATACTTTTATACTTTATACTTTTTAATTTGACTAATTACTATTATTATTATATGTATTCTTGTTAAAATTACGTGTCAACGATTCGGTCACAAGGAAATTAGTCTCTTTTAAGTTATAAATATTATATATTACATAAGTAGAGCTTGAAACTGATTGAAAAAATGTCAGTTTCGGTTTCGATTTTGAAAACAGGTTTTAAGAAATCGTCTACAAGTCTGTGCAAAATCCAGATAAATCCGTTATAACTTATAATAGAGCCTGGATTTATATGCAATTGTATGTTAGTACTAAATATATGCACATCTATGGAGATTGAAAATATCCACGATTCATATCACACCGAATTTAAACACTTAATTTTATATTGCATATTTTGCATATTTCGAGGGTTGTTGTATATTTGTTCATACAAGTAAATGCATATAACATGCATATTTAATGGATTTTTAATAAATTAACTATTTTAATTTACAGTAAATTTTGTAATCGTCTCAAATAGAGCACGAATAGATATGATAGGTATTTTGTTTCAAAAATATTATTTTAAAAGATTTGAATTTTTTTAAGTTTTCTATTAGTTTTTGAGAGCAGGTAACTTCAAATGATCTACAATATTTATTTTTAGTTTTTTTTTTATTTGTATTCTCGTTTTTAAGTTTCCTAAAAGTTTTAGATTGATGATTTGAAATATAAAGCAGTGGATATTATCATCTATTTTTGTTTTTGATAAAATATTTAGAATTTTATTTGGTATAAAAGTATTTAAAAAAAAAAAAAAACACATTTTATAAAGTGTAACATAATGCATACAATAATTGCACATCTAGCCACTTTTTCTTTGCATATTTGAATCATATTTGACACTTTTTAAATGCATATAAATCCGGGCTCTAGTTATAAGTATAGTTTTTAATTTTTTATACTAAATGGACTTATTTGGTTTTCTTTTTTTGGTGCACGAACCAGATAAGTCCGAACTTTTCTGGTTTTTTCTGCAAATAATGGTTAGTATATACTATATTGTATTTATCTAAAACAGTTTATTTATATTAAAATTTAAAATCAAAGTTAAATTTATAACAGTTTTCGTGGAACGAGCATCGATTGCCAACGAACAATAAATTGTCGATGATAAGCAATAAGCGTGAATGCATGGGATGTCGTATTCATAGTGTAATTTATTGATAATTATGATTTATCATTTAATGAACCCGCATTAACTAAATATTTTTTGACAATACATTCAGTCTGATCGTTGCAATAAATTATAATACCTACGTTTATTTTTATACTTATTTCAGTAGGGTTTGAAATCAATTAAAAAAAGTTTTTTAATTTTTATGAATTAAATTTCAATTTTTTTATATCGGTTTTAATAAGTTATGATTTTGATTTTCATGAATTTACTTATATATTTAATTAACGCGAAAAAAAATGAAAACAGCAGGTTTGAGAGTAAAAATCTATTTTATTATAATACCTTTTTTTTCAATAAATTAATAAACTAATAAATATTTTTAATCCTTTTTTGTTATAACTAATATTTTTTTTTAAAAAATTCAATTTCGATTCATTTTTTGAATATTTATTGAGTTTTATTGCTTTATTTTAAGTGCTTTTTTTTTTAAGTTTTTATTGTTTTAAAAACTATACTCTAGTCTTAATATATGACTTCACATAACTTGAAAAATTATGTTTTAATAAAATATACAATTAAGCGATTTCTAATTTTAATTTTGTCTTACAATTATATTGTTTTTGTTATTGTTATATTATTTTTTCTTTAATTTACTTATGTATAAAAGTCAATGTTTTCCATTAAGTTATTGCTTTTTAGGATGTTAAATATTTTATTCTATTTGAAGTTGATAAGTATTATGATTTATCTATACAAAAAATATTTATGAAAAATTAACCACGGTATAGTCGGATACATTGGCCTATGGGTATGTCTTACATACAACACAAGTGAGTTATTGTGAACAGTTTTCAACAATGACGATGACGACCGGTGTGACTTTTAGGACAATATTTTATCAAGATTCTATAACAAAACATATCCATGTCAATTTATTACATTATTAAATATTAAAATTATTAATTTTTTATGATTCTATTGTTAATAGCGCCATAGAAACAAAGTACTTCTCTAAATTCTAATATATTTATTTGGTTGGTGGTAAATCTTATAATAATTAAAGTTGTTTAAACCTTCAGAAAACAGTTTTCAATATTATTACTACGAAAAAATAGAGTCATACTCATTGGACATCGGTACAATTTAGAAAATGTAAACAAATTCTTAACCGTTGAATTTTCAATTGTTTTCATTTGAGCGTAAACATCCCGATAGCGAGATGTAAGAAATAAACCTAGAGCTTTTGTATGACTATCATCTATGATTTTCATTCGGCAGTCAAATAAAATAACAATCGTTAACGGCACATGCATAAGATAAGTTACGCACCCGACCGTTGAAAAAATATACCACTTGTATACATAATACCCATTAAAAATGCGCGTTTTCGCAAGTGCTTTAAATTAGTCCCGTCCATAACTCTGCAAATCATAACACGTACCGTATTTTATCTTTTTCATGTGAAATAAGTTTATAATACACAAAATATTCATGAAAAATGATTTTATATCACATGATTTTACGAGACGTGACTTAATGACACATGACTTTCAAACACTTGACCTAGATTCGATTGCACATGGCGTCAACCGCGCTGTTTGGATGCTGGCTTTCAAACGCGCGGTGGTCCTGGTGAACTTACTAACTAAACTAACGGTTTCTTACTCTTTAGAAGTAACGGTCGTTTATTTTCATCCGCGCTGTCGAAATATATAGATGCGCTACATATTAAAATACTGCCGATACACATGTGCAATATGAACGGAAATTGTTCGGTTTTCATCTATCGCACGTTTATAGCAGTAGTGGTATCACTTGGTATCACGATATAACACTAGTATTTTCATTATTTTTTTAAAAACCAAACTCTGTGCGTTTAAACACTAGTTTTTGTGAATAATTTGAGTAACGTACGTGGAAAAGGTGTGATGTAAGGTATGTCATGTATGATAATCTTTGACGTTCCAATTAGTAATCAATATCTATAGATATGGATCGAATTGATGATAGTTGGCTGCGACACAACATACGCTTGCAGCTTATAAACAGTCGTTTGTTGGCTTGCTGTATTTTGAACAGTGACTAGTACACAACAACAAATGACGATATTCTCCAGGGATCAGTTTTCGGGCCAAGAGCGGTCAACTCAGTCAATATTCCACACGTTTCGATCGACCGGTATTGCGACACAGTGGTCGTAAAAGTGACACGGTGCTCTCGCAACTAAATCTTGATAAATCATGATTCACAAGCGTGCATATTTCGGCAACGTGGAGGTGGAAAAAAATCATTTATTACTCTTTATTAGACTATTTGAATGATATTTTTCACGTGATTATTCGTATAAAGCAGCGAGAAATAGTTTTTTTGTTTGTCATTACGGACTGCCCGCGTAGGAAGAGTACGACGGCAGGTCGGAAATCATACATTGTAATCCAAGACGATAACGGAAAACTTAATATTACCCACTCGTATTATTGTTATTTTTTTTTTAACGTTGGTGCGGGGATACTGATATTTGTAATCAAGACGTAGCGTTCCGGTGTCGATGCCTATTCTAAAAATGAATTGGCGAAAATAATTTTAAAAAACTATGAAATACCGAATGTATTAATGTACAAGTAATATAGATAGTATTATGTATTACTCCACTATATGAATATAAATTGTGTGCGAAACAAGTTATGTGGATTCGAACGGTAATTTTGTTGCAAGTTTATTTTTCGCGAAATATTTCCCCTGAGTAATGGTTACGAACAGACGATAATAATAATAATTATATCACAGCTATTTGAGTTTAAGATGATACTTATCGACAAGGCTATAAAACAATAACCATGTGATTGATAAATAAATGTATATTTTATTTTTCCTTTTAAAGTCACTGCGTACACACCGCTTTTTTCGATACTGTTTTCTATACTGTTTATACATTTCTATGCACGTCGTTTTACTTGATTATGAGTTGCGATAGTACATGTTCAACGCATGACCCTTTAATATATATGGGTGATTCGGAAAAGCAGTTTTTTACTAATTTCCAACGAGCCAATCGGTCTAATAAAATATATTATACAGTTTGCTCCATCATGTAATATTCTAATAATATAAGCTGTAAAACGCACTTTACTACACAGCCACCGAAAATAATAAGCGTACACAAAAATCTCGCAAACTTAAATCTGTACAACTAATACCACTCTCAGAATATCTCCATTAGAATATATTTATGTATAATATACATGTAGGAAAACCAAACTTTTATGCATTTTATTTGATTTTTTTTTTCTACGCACATATCAAATGCAGTATCAGTACGGTGCCAACGACTATCATAGATCATGTTAATCGCGCTCTATTATCATCAATATTGAAGTTAATAGCACATGAACTTCACATTTGAGACCGTTTAACGCTGCTTTGATAACCACATGCAATTAAATCAAAACAGCATTTGTTCTTGCCTTTCAAATTTTCAAAATAATATAGAGCAAAAGAAAAAAAAAATTAATCATTTAGTTCATCAAACGTTGCACTGGCCAAGGAAGACAGAGAAATTGAAACCAATGTACTAACCTAATAATAGCATAGTTGGGCTTGAGCAGGAACCTTAAATTGAAGTCACACCTAAGCCTACTCGAATATCGGTGATTATATAAAAAAGTCACAATTTTTTCAATATTACATAAGAAACTAATATTATTCACGGGTACTAAACATTTTTCGTGTAAAAACACACCAATATTCCTAATAGCTCAACATAAAATAAGCATAATCTACAATATTGATTACGTAAGCGATACCGATGCAGAATTATGCAAACGTTAGTACAAAGTAGTTATTGGAAATATCCATCGTTCTATAATTTTAACCGATATTTCAAATACTCAAGCCTAACTAGGATACTTGGCTATATGCATGGTTAATATGAAAAATAATCATCGGCTCTTACCACTACTTCACGTAGTACTGGCTGTTCATGAAAATAATCAAGAAATTCTCAAGATAAATATACTGTTCCACTCTTCTGTGGTTATCGAAAAACCACATGTAAAACAAAATAGACCACTCCAATGTCACATATATCAAACATATGACCATACGCGTAAATACTGTAATCAACAGCTTAGGTGCTTTAAATATGACGAAGATCATTCAACATAAAAGTGCACTAAATGTGGCAGCCGCCCGGCTAGATGTGCATTATGGACATACAGCATCATACAAAGGTTGTAATCTAACTTAACCTAACTGAAAACTGAAAGAATCCATAAATAAACCAAAAAAGTTATAGCTTTAAGTTATGTATCTAACACAATCTCTCCCGATCCATCATATACCAGCGCAAAAGCCGCTAAACAAACAATCAATACTTTCGATTCAATGTGAAGAATTTTGTTCGAATTCATAACCTTATTAAACCACCTTATTAAACCTTATCTACCTACAGTCCTTTTAAACAAACTCGACAAAAATCTTCCTATAATAGCCAGTAATTTCAATATAAAATCCCTTGAGAAAAAAACTCATTAAAATTATCATTATATAAATTCAATTCCCTCCCTCATCAATTATAAAAATGTCAAACGCCATATTATAATAAATATTATAAACTGGTAAGAGCATTAATTTTTTGAAACATTTTAAATTAAAAAAATTAAAAAATAAATAAATATGCAGAATTTCGCACAACGTAGTTAGTTTGGCTAAATTTTTATAATTACATTGCGTTCATTATTCCGTTGTCTTAGATACGTTTGTTTGTTTTTTTCTTAATAAACAAATTATGAAAATAATGCAATGATTTTAATTGCATATTGTGTTGAAATATTTGATAAAATTCGTAGGTATCTTAGTTTTGACCTTCTATCGTATATATATATAAATAAAAAAATTGTTTAAAAACTATTATTGAAATAGTCTAATGACGTCGACTATACATATCACAAAATCTCAATTGAGAAATAATAATTTGATATATTTTTTTTCTTTTTTTTTTTTATCGAAAATTATAAAAAAATCCTTTAAAATAAAAAAAGGTATTGCAAATGGAATAATTTGAAGCGAGTTTTCAGAAGTGTATACTAATCGAAATTTATTTTCGCAACCCATCAAACGAAGACCCACCAGTTACGGGGTCTATTATTATATTGATAAAATAATATTAATACCTGGAGGTAAGTTATCAGCAATGGAAAATTGATTTAGAGAAAAATATACTTGTTATAAATATTGTATATATACTTGTTCAATTCTTTAATTTTAAATAAGCTACGGCGGAAAGAAAAAAAGCTACTACAATATTATTGCCAATATTTGAAATTAAAATTCACGTATACTTCGCATACCATGACCTCTTTGGTAGTTTCTCATTTTAGATTCGTATCATGTAGCCCGTGGTAAAATTTTCTTCTCTCCTTTTGCTCACCAGTAATTGGATGATACAAGGAATTGAAAATGTTAAAACATTTATCATTCAAATATAAATAAAAAAATAATTTATACATAGATATAAATAAATTAATTGATCAATAAAACCTTAGCCTAGAGTATTATTTTATTTATAAAGTACGATTGGTTTCAAATTAAAAATTCACCATCAGGTATAATATATATATATATAATATGATTACGAAACCAATCTTACATTATAAATATAATATAACTGCAGCCTACTAAGCTTTTATTAGTTCGTTAATTAATTTATTTCTATATATAATCTATTTTTTTTATTTATTTATATACTATTTACGAGTATTAACCGTTAATTAATTTTTTTATTATTTTTTTATTCGTTTATTGTTTATCGATAGTAATAACTTTAGGCAAACATATTTTAAGTTACATATTAAAAACAAAAAAAATGTATAACATTTAAAAATCGATCCCAGATAGAAAAATTAAGATATTTAACGTATATCTCAACAATTTAGTTTTTTCCAAATATTTGAGTTATACCATTGAATATAGAATAAATTAATTCTATAATCAATGATAATATCTATCTTTGTGTTCAATCGTTATTATCATTTAATTTTTGTATAATGTTTACTTAAACGATTCGGGTTTTACTTTATAATCACGATTATTGATTTTTTTTAAGTATTTACTCGTGATAATATTTTTTTTATTCTTTGCGTTTCGCGATTTCTATACAATATTAGTGTTTGGCAAAATGGATTTTATTTCATAGCGGTTCGATCGTTTACCCAAACACGACACTATTCAATACAATTAATAAAAAAATTAAATAAATATTATGTATATTTACAGTGCGGTGAAGCAGGTGGTGACATGCTCTCTCGTTCAACTTTTTGTTGGTCCATTTGTAGCCTTTCCATTTTTCCGTGGAAAAACTCTGGAGCCGTAGTGGCAAAATATATATCATTCTATGTATAAATAAATAAAAATCAGTTCAATCAAACAAACCAAATTATAATAGTAACATCATTATTGATTTATGCGTAACATAAATTAGAATTTATACTCGATAGGAGGTAGGTATGTAAAATTTAATTTAATTTTTTTGAAAAAAAAGTTGGTTTGACATTCAAAAATTTTATGGATGGAAGCGTATACCTTGGAGCAAATCAATTTCAATTTCGGCATCGCCATTGTCTGCACTAGATTGCCGTTTATTATGAGTCTGATTTCCATTGTATCCGTTGTAAATGCTATGATGTACGGAAAGGTACACACTGCAGAGAAATTTAATATAATGTATTATGATTATTTTGGTGTAATGATGGTTGTGAGATCGCGATTTGTCATCAACCAATTTTATACGAGTAAGCTCTTTGAAAATAATTTTTAACCACTTGAGAGCGTATATAGATTGTTCCAGTTGATCGTTCCAGCTTCACACTATGTACATTGTCAAATACTATGTAACGATGAAAACGTAGGAATTGATAGTTTTCTCGTCGTTAAAACAAAACCGTAAAATGTCACGTAAAATGGATAAGAGAAATTAATAAGAAAAAATTATTATAATTTTAAATTATAAATTATTATAAATAAGAAAAAATTATTATGATAATAATATAATAATAAAAGCAAACGGTTTTTCAGGATTATTCCACAGAGCGTGCTCGCTTCATATTGATTGCGACTCACCAAACCACTTAATTAGAGGGCGCAACGCGTCATTAATTACCTATGTCTTTTGGAATGGAATTCCAATGGAAATCGAATTCGGTCGTATTGTTCGTCTCACTGAGTTTTTGAAAATGACAAGTGTCTGTAAAACACAATGCATTGATTTAGTTCTTAATTCATTAAGCTGGTACATTGAAAAAGCCAATAAACGCTCATTGGAATAAGAATTCGAACGCGATGAGATCACATATAATATATATCTAATCTTAATTTGTGGGATTTCATAAATATAATGTATATGACGTAAGCACGTATAAATGTGTGTATGTGTACGAGAGATTTTAAATAATTTCAAAAGTAATGCTTAAAAGTTACTGTAGCCATCGAAAGTTTAAATTTTTCGTCTTCTTCTTTTTTTTTTCAGATTGCTTAAATTAGGTGACGTTTCAAAACTAATTTTTTTCCTTGTATTATATAAAAACATATAATAGTGGAATAATTGCACGTATTATATATAGGATAAAAGGTATACGTGAAATATAAATCAAATGTCAAATTGTTCACGGAGAAAAATGTGAACTATTAAAGGAGTATTATTAGCTTTATTATTACATACTTGTTCACCAGTGACATAACCAGGTATTTCGCAACGTTTTGTAGAGATATTATTTTACTGATACTTGTATATTTTACCTGCTCTTTTGCTTTATCTGGTACAACTACATGTATCTTATTATTTCTACGTGGTAAATAATTAGCGATTTTACGCAAAATAACACTTCAGTTATGTATTGGCGCAACCAGTGGGATTAGAGAATGCTTAGCAGTCTCAGAATTTCTTTTAATGCTTAGAACTAACCCTTTAATTTATATATATAATCAATGGTATAATATTTATGAATAAAAAATTTTTTTTATTTATTTTTTTATTAGAAATAAGCAATCTATGACAGTGAAGCCCAATAAATATATATGAAGACAAAGTATACAGGTGAGACATGAATTCTATGAGGAGGAAGGCCATCCATTGATGGAACCCAACGCAATATTATTTTATTGCGGATTTATTTAAGTATCTGCATCATTTTCGTTTCAAACGGCGTATTGAGTTCACAGGGAGAGTTTTGCATGAATGATAAAATGTTCGGGTTTGAATGTGTAGATATTTTAGAGTAGAATCTAGAGTAGTGATTAAAAGCTAATTGGCTAATTGTTTCGTTGTTTAGATTGTTGCAGTGTCTCGTTCGATACGAATTAGGGTGTAGAAGTGACAAGTCGAAGGTTTATTAATTGGAACGCCTGTATGGAACGGATTTGGGAGGGTTTAGCACAACTCAAATATGAATGGCATATGATAGCTATATGGGTCTTAAAAGTGATTTATATAGAATATTTTTTACGTGTATATATAATTTGGATTTGAGTATTAGTCGTAGAAAATGTAAGCGGTTGTTTAGTTGTTTTTTTTTTGATTTTAAATGTAGTCTCCAGATTAGTCTCTTATTGAGAATAGTTCCAAGATATTTGACTTCTATTAGATTAAGGATATGTGATCCTTGAAAATATAGAGGAGGACATTCGGTTTTTATGAGTGTGAAATTTACATGAACCGAATTTTCGGGGTTTATTTTGATATGCCATTTGCTTGCTCAGTTTTCAATTAAGTTTAAGTGATTTTGTAAAGAGATGGAGGATTGAACTGGGTTTTTTCCGAGAGAGAGTATTGCTATGCCACCTATATATGAGACTATGATTGTGTTTGTTGAGTTTGGCATATTGGAAGTGTATATGTTGAACAAGTCAGGCGAGAGAAGGTTGCTGTCTTGTGGCACTCCAGCTTGAATACAAAAGTAAGATGAAAAGGAGTTAAACTACTAAACAACAAAAGCTTGGATTTTGAGATAATATTTGATCATTAAGGAGTATGGGGTGAGTAGGAACTACTTTAGTTTATAAAGCAGGCCTTTATGCCAAACTCGGTCGAATGCTTGCGATATATCAAAGAATACATCGGGATAGTAATAATTTTTTTTCGAATGGTGATGATATTATATCTGTTATCTTGCGCATTTGATGTATGGTTGAGTATTTAGCCTTAAAGCTAAACTATGAGTTAAGAATAATATCAAGTCTTTGAAGTATTGGTCTAATTCTCTCGAGAATGATATTTTCAAATATCTTGGCCAGAGTTGGTAATAAACTGATTGGTCTATATGAAGTTACTATTTTTTTTTTGGGTTGTTAGATTTAGGAATGACTATAATTGTTGATAACTTCCATACTAAAGTATAGCATAAGAGTCTAAATATGGAATTGAAGATGTAAGTAATGAGAATTAGAATTTTATCGGGTATTTTTTTTTTAGAATTTCATTGGTTATTAAATCCTGGTGCTTTACTAACTTTTAAATTTTAAATTTTAAACTTTAAAATTTTACTTCGTTGGGGAGGTGAGTTTGGTTGGTAGTGATACTGGGAAAGGGCTGTATAGAAATTTATCGATCAAGTTTAAGAGCTCAGGATCGGATAGAATATCGGTTAGGGTGTGAATACATTGGATTAAGGCTCACCAAAAAGGTCAGCTTTATCTTTATCTGAAGAGGCTAGAGCTTAATTAGAGCCGATGAGGGGTTGGAGTATTTCTTTTGAGTTTTCTACAGCGACAATCTTTTGTATTTGACAGTCGATTTAATGTTTATTTGTCAGAATGATATCGATATATTTGGAATTGGGTGTGGGATCGACGTTTTTGTGAGATTAGATTATATTTGTTATATGAGCGGGTAACACTTTTTTTATACAAATGTGGTTGTTTTGTTTAATTTATATTATAAGAGGATTCATACACGGCAGATTTTATAGAAGATGTAAGATCTTGGACAGCATTTTCGATATTGTTGTTTGTTTTGAGAAATAGTTTTAGGTTTGTACTGTTTAGCATTATTTCAGAGAATTTATCTTAGTTGAAAGGGCCTTGAATAAATTAAATTACAAAAAAATTCAGACATTCATAATATTTTTAATTATTTATATCACCTACGGTTTGATATAAAATTTGTAGTTGAAGTTTGATGAATTAGCTGAAAATATTAGTAGTACTGTAAGTTGAGGTTTAACTGTTAAACGTTTTATTCACTACAAATTACAAATACTTATAGGTATGTATTATAATATTTATTTATTTGCTATATTTTTAGACTTATAAACTATCCATATTCTCTGTTGATTCAGTTATATCTAATTTAAATTCGTATGTATCAAAATCGTCAAGTTTAACTCGTTAAAATTAAAACAGCCCTATTCGATGGAATTCAACTTTTTTTTATAATGGATCGTTTTATGCAATGTTCTAATCAAGTTGCTTCTATTAAAATAAAATTTTCTAAAGCCCCTGCTGTGTCGTCCAATCCAGAGTTAGATAGGTTTTTAGAAATAACTCATATTCTTAAGCCTTTCAAAGCAGCTAATAAAGAACTCTGCGGACAAAATTATATAACCGGTAATATAATAATATCTTTGATAAATTGTCTTGTTATTAAATCTGAAATTATACAAGTAATTAACTAGATTATTTTACAATTAAAGACAATTTTATAATATAATTTAAAATCTAGATTTGGTAAGGTAGAATAAATAAGTATGCTTTCTATAGCTATATTTTTTTTCGATCTAGATCGTGAATCGTTCATCACTACTAGTACATAGACAGACTTCATTGTCAGCCATCGGGTATTAAGAATCTATTTATAAGTATTATTGTCTTGTTGGTCGTCGCTATATGTTAAATGATGTTTATTAATTATGTGTATTTCACTGTAAATTGGTAAATAGTATATTTTATTATAACTATTACTGAAATATTGACAGTTATTAAAGAATGTGTGAGTTCTTAATGACTTTTTTACAATTTATTTTCAAATACACGTGTTCTATTATGTGATTTTAATATTTTTAATTATAATTTATATAATTATTTGCGTTAGATTTTTATATTATGAAATATATATAAATACATTTTTAGTATTTTTAATAATTATTATTTATTAAGTTAATGGCTGTAATAAATTCATATGAGGGTATGTTTTTTATCGATCTTTTTTGACCGGATAATATGTGCGTGACACGATGAGCTCGCCGTGGGGTGTGACGAGTAATTTACATGTTATCGTCACACTTCTGATGAATATGTACTGATAAATTATATTTATCATTATTAATTGAAAGGAGTTTTTTTCTGTAATTGGAAAAAAATTACGTACATCGGCTAAATATTTTTTTTATGAAGATAAGTCCGTATTCAAACTTTAATAAACTAAATAACGAGTATTAAATAATTGTAAAAATGTAAAATTTTTAATACATTTTTCTAAAATCACTTATGTATAATATCGAATTTAATATTGATAAATACATGGTTTTGTACAAACAGTGCATATTTCCTATTTTATAGAATATTTCTAATAAAAGGATTAGATAGGTGATCAATTTGTTAAGAGCATAATGTTACCCTTGTTATTACGAGTATTAAAAATATTTGTAAAGTACTAATACTATATCATCGGAGTTCTGTCAAAAAGTTCATGAATAAATACCAAGTTTCCCAACTAAACATACCCATTATATAACAAAATTGAACCAAAACTACCTTGAACTTAAATTAAATATTAAAATCATGTATACAATATTTATAGACAAATATCGAAAATTAGATGGGTAAATAAAACATCAATTTTACGAGTATTAGAAAAATTTTAAGAATAATTTCTCAACAAGCTTTGGTACTCCAGTTAAATATGCTTGTTCAGAATGCGTAGAACTAAATATAAAAATAAAAATAAAATTTTAAATTATGATAAAAAGAGAATTTGTTACAGGAATAATAGTTCTTAAAATAATAATAATAAAAAAAAAAATAAATAAATAATAATAAGAGAAATCAAAACCAAATATTCTTAGGTTTTTATTTTGGTTTAAGTCAAGTTTTAGTCAGTCTTAGTACAAGAAGTATACTATTTTTGTCAGTTATATGTTCATTATTTTGGTATTCATAATTTTTACTCAAATTATTAATTATATTATGATTATCATAATGTGGTAGCGAGAAAAATGCCAAATGATTTGTAGTTTTTATAAGGTACACTACATTAATCATTTTGGTGGTGATGATATTGAGGAATTGCATTTATTCTATAATAATTGTGCAAGTAAAATTAAAAACAACACTAAAAATAATTATAGATCTTGTTGAAATTAAAAACGTAAGAACTTATTAAAGATATCAAAATGTATAAAGGGATATGACTTCTAAATAATATAAACATATTTATTTAAATCGTTGAGTTTACGATTCTGTAAAAGAAAATATGATTTCATGGTAAGGGAAAAAATTTGAATTCAAAGTACGTTCCTTAAAGAAAGAAAAATTTTTACAATAAATTAAAAATAATTACAATTTTGAGATAGGTTGGAGAGAAAAAAACATGAAAGAGTTTTTAGAATACGGATGTCGTACATAGATGAAAAAATACAACTAAAAATGTATCCGAGTGAGGTATTATAAATAATGGATTCATTAGCCATACGCAGTATAATAATAATGCACAATACCGCTTTTCTTCAAAGGTTTTTCACCGAATGACGTGAAAACAATACATAATACATCAATGATAGTGTTGACGGAAATCGTCATCACTAAGCGAAACTATTGTAAAAACACATAATATTTTTTCTTCATATTGTACTAGCACTCGCATTCTGTTAAACGAATGGACGTAAAGTTTTCAGAGATATTACGACTCTTTTTTAATCATGATCCAGTTGTCATTGAACACGTCGTTGAGCTTACGGGTATTGATAGGCATAAGTAGTACATGCAGCATTTATTTATTTAAATTTTAGACGTGATGACACGTCGCGATCGTGCAACAAAAGCAATGATAATAATAATAATATATTGCAACGGATGTTTATCAAACGCAACTTTTAAGTGGTATCAGGTAAAGAATTCATCATTCATCGGATTATGTCTGGCATCAACGTTTTTCCAGTTGTCAGATAGAAAGCGGGGTTTTAACCATATCTTTATAACATGATGTTATATACCGTACATGTGCATGATCTCGAATAAATTAGAAATTATAGCAATAGATCAATAGAATATTGTAATATTCTAAAATGCGATTGTCGTAATCGAACATCGATTGTCCGTACACACGAGAATAGCCACAAAGATTGGTGATAGGAATTTACATCGATCTCGAATTGACCGGACTTGACGTCAGCATGTAATTGGGTCTCCGGCTATAGACTCCGTTAGTTTTCGAGGAGAAATAAAAAATCAACACCGTCCGACGAGTCATTGCTGTTAACATTTTTTTCAAATTCTACTGTGCGATTATTTTTATTTACATAATTGCTTATGGTGCGTACAGTCCGATAGTGATTCACTAACGAAAAACAGATTTATTTTTCATAAAAAACAGATAATTCATAAACGATAAAAATCATCATGATTTTCTGACGATCGTTTTTCGTTCCGGTTAAAAAAAAAATTTTACCCTGTCGAATTGTATTGGAATTTTTGTTTTTGAATTTGTTTCGGAGGTTTAAAAAAAAAAAACATAGTTTACAAGTTAAAAATATGATCGATCAATCAGTCTTATTCGCACACATACACACTACACACTAAGTACGGTCCTACTATGTACGTGCACATGTATCGTCGCGTGGAGTGGTAAAGCGCGCGCGAAACATACTGTTGTAGCACAAAAGCAACTCGGGCTCTTCGTCCTCGTAAAGATCCGTGGCGGACACAAGATGAGCTTTGGTGCCCTCCTGGACGGCGAACAACCGTTGAGCGGTGCCCGACCCATCGGTGATGATGTCGAACTGATGCTTGTAGCCGACGCATATGCTGCACGTGTCCGAATTGCCGCCCACCGTCGACTCAATCAATGTGATGATTGACGGCTGCTCGGCGATTTGGAACTCCTGTCGAATACCACACGAATTGTAAATGTTATATGTCCAAGGATGTGCTCAATAAGGGGTGCGGAACCGTAGCGCATGCCTTACGAGAAAGGGGGAAGAAATGATCCCCCCCGACCCGGAATTTAGGGACCACAAATTATTAAAAATTAAACACAATTAATGATAATAATTTAATGAACACTGCAAAAAAAAAAAATGAAGATAAACCTTAAGATATACCCCCAGGCTCGGGTTTTTTCTTTCCACGGCTGCATGCCACGGCGTATCATGTTTAACCCTCCACGAAACCCGTACACTTTCTGCCCCCTTACCGCATATGGTCGGGATGCACTCGTATAGTTGTTTGACCCGCGGCCGAATGAAACTAGAACTACTTATGCTTTGTTAAATTTTTTATCCTAAAATTGCAAGTATACCACTTAATTAAAAATATTACAAAAAAAAAGCCCAGAACACTTTCGTCAATATTGAAATCGAGTAATTATCGAGATATGTAATCAGT
>NW_020272878.1:65008-131999 GCF_003268045.1 Sipha flava
AAATATTTTTAAAAAAATAATTTTATTTTGACTATGTTATTTACATACGAGTAATATGTGATTTGTAATTTAAAAGTATTAATATTTTAATATTTTTTGTATACCATAAGAACAATATTATTTAAAAAATATTATGATTAAGTTACAATGCTATTTTTAACGTGATTAATTATTAATAACGTTTTAATATTTTTTATTTACAATATTATAAGTATTATAATTAAGTAAATAGAACTTTATAATGCGAAATATGCACTATTTTGAGTTATAAGCCAAAAACTATATTTTTAAGTCGCATTCTAGATTAACGATAGTTAAATGAATGAAAAGTTATAATATTTAAAAATGTTCCCAAAAATGTTCCTAAAAGTTCTTGAGTAATATTTGAAATATTACAAAGAAATAATTTGAGTAGTAATTTAAACTTTATTTTTTTAACAGTATTTTACTTACAAACGACTAAAGTAAATTTTAAAATTATTTTTACAATACAAGTTAATATGCAAAAAAATTGAGGAGTTAATGATATATTTAATATAATTAATGTGTAACGCAGAGTTAATATTGTAGTATTATCACGAGAATATTTGCATAGCAATATGTGAGTTTGAAGGACTGAGTGAGTTAACAATGTCAAAGCCTCACTATATTTTGTTATAAAAGTTAATGCATAAAAAAATAATTATACATAAATAGTGTATAAATATAGACTAGGGGAACAAATATATGCCTAGCTTACTCAATCAAAGTATAATCAAAATATCTGGTTTAAAGCTAATATATGCTTAAATCTGGTACTGGATTCGACTGGAAAATATTATACAAGTAATCCATTGTAAGGACGAAATTAGGGGCTATGTTATGGGCTATAATAGACACTGAATTTATTTTAAAGCATATTGTAGGTATGTTGGAAAACAACCAAATTTAAATATAATATTTTCTTTTATATGGTGATAAATATATATTTATTATATGCATTATTTATCTTCTAAGATAAAAAAATTGTAATGTAAAAGACGGAAAATAGATTAAAAGTTACGAACTCGGCTTTATATAAAAAAAAAAAAAAAATTAAAAAAAATTAATTTATTATAATTCTAAAACAAGTATATATTTTATTTATATACCTATTAAACGTTGATACTATGTAGGAGGCATTCAGTAAAAAGTCGACTAACATACGTCATGTGTTCTAATCATTGATTTTATAATATACAGATAAGCGAAGGTATAGGTGTATTTGGCCACTACAATTTAGTTGTCGATAGACGCCGTTGCTATATAATTAACTATACTATTAATTATTATATATCAACTTTTTTTCCCTTTTCTATTTTTATCGTACATAGACAATTGTTTACACAAGAACCCGCTTGTACTACAACTGTCGTGATCATAGACATATAAAAGAATTTATATGTATGTCTATGGCCGTGACGATCGACTAGTTTTCGGAAACGATAGAATGCCAGCTTATCTATAATAGTTTGTCAAGTTGTATTTTATTATTTATGATTGAGTTGAATGACGTTAACGTCTAATTAAGTGATTTATTATTTTTACCCTTTCTATATAACAATATTATACAGTGTGTTCACGCTAAGAGGTACTACTAAATATTTCGGTTCGATGATCTTGTATTGTAATGGGGTTTTCACTGAATGACAGATATTACTTAAATACACATTTTTAGATAAATTTCAAATTCTTAACACTTTCGATACGCGCATACGCGATACAACTTACTTTTTTTAAATGATAACCAATTTTTTTTAAATATTTGGATAGAGTATTTTTTTCTAAACAATTTATGTATAAAATTTTTTTTTAATTACAAAAGTTGCATATGAAATTTATCGATGAACTTTAATATTTAGTGCGCACAATTTTATAGTTTTCAATTTAGCTATCTTAATTCAGAATAATTAATGAAAAAAATTACAGTAAATTACGATAAAAAGTGTTTATTTATATCTTATTTATGTGTAAACAGGTATTTCCTAACTGGATACTAATAAGTAACAATAAGTTGAATTTAGTTTAAAGTTGGTCAAAAAAAAAAAAAAAATTAATTGTAAATATTAAAATTCATCGTTAAATATAGAGTATGTACGTTGTCAATAAACGAATTTCCTTACTACCGACGCCTAACCACTCATCCCGCTACCACCTACGATGGAGACCCTCCTAGACGTCTGATCGCCTGCAGTGCTCTATTCGGCTGATGTCTAATAACTGGTTACCATATTTTTGTATAGCACCGCTTATCTGTATATTATAAGATCAATGGTTCTAATCGATAAACTGTTTATTTTTTGACAAGTTTACAATCGATAAACTATACCAAAAACTGTATTTATGTAAACGTGTTAACCAGTGAAAATTAAATAAATTTCTATAAAGATTTCGTTAAATATGATAAATTAAAGCAAATATAATTACTCCAATAATGACTGTTATTAATAATATGATCGAAGTCCCAGGGCTTACGTTACACAGGGAAACAATTTTATATGAAGTAAGGCTCTGTTGTACATCCTTTTATCTTGAAATTATACACGATTAGACGTTTTATTGACTGGAAATCAGTAATTAGAAGGTTAATTGTTTTATAAATAAAACTTAGAATATCATATGTTAAATAGGGTTCAATCTATTCGGTAGTAAATTATGCCATAAGTCCTGATACAAATGAATTTCAAATTTTACTCTTAAAATTATAGTTTAATTTGTGTAACTATTACATTATTTTTTAAATAAATAAATTTAATTATAATCTTATATAAAATATTTCAAGAAGTTAAACATCTATATATATATCAGTTTTTATATAATATATTATAGAAAAATGGAGTATTTTGACCAACTGCTTAACTGTGAGGACCCTCCTGAAACTTTCACATGGATATCATCTGACCCTAACGACAGTGAATGCCCTCCTCCTAGTAGGATAGAGGTAGTAAATCAATTAAATAGATTAAAAAAAAATAAAACACCGGGAGAAGATGGAATTCAGGGAGAAATTCTAAAAAATTTGGATGAGGTAGCAATAAATAAAATACATGATATCATCGAAAATTTATGGTCTGAGGAGCAACTACCCAAAGACTGGGGTACAGCGTTGATCTGCCCGATTTTTAAAAAAGGAGACCCACAAAAATGCAGTAACTACAGAGGTATTGCTTTATTAGATACGGCATATAAAGTCTTATCATATTGTCTACTTGATAGAGTAGTACCCAAGGCCGAAAATATAATAGGTGATTACGAGGGTGGGTTTAGGACCAATAGATCCACAACTGACCAAATGTTCATTCTAAGACAAATCATCCAAAAACATTTGGAATTTGACAAGGAGGTACACGTGTTATTTGTGGATTTCAGAAAAGCTTATGACTCTATACATAGAGAAAGCCTTTTAAACATTCTCAAAGATTTCAAATTCCCCAGGAAAATTATTAATCTCATTGGAGCCAGTCTCAAACATACAGATATACAGGTCAATATAGGTAACGTAACATCGTAGCCAACTAGAGTAACGACAGGACTTCGGCAAGGGGATGCTTTGTCTCCAGTGCTGTTTAATTTAGTACTGGAGAGGGTAATACGTGAGATGAACATTTCGGAAGGAGTTATATTAGGACAGACCAGAATTGGAATACTAGCATATGCGGATGATATCGCTCTCCTTGGTGAAGATTTAGATATGATAAAGAAATTGGGAAGTAATCTAATAAATACGGCAAAAAAAGTGGGCCTAACCGTTAATGAGGAAAAAACAGAGTACCTTGTGGCTAGCCGAGGAAATAGAAATGGCGGTCTGGAACAATATATCAAAATTGAAGAACTCAAGTTCAAAAGAGTGTCTCAATTTAAGTATCTAGGTTCGATGATAACGGAGGATAACGACATCAAGACAGAGGTGTCAACAAGGATACAACTAGCGAATAGAGGATTTTATGGACTTGAAAAAGTCTTGAAATCGAAGGCCTTATCTAAAGCCCTAAAAATCAAAATGTACATGACTCTACTAAGACCAATTGTTCTTTACGGCTCAGAAACCTGGGCGCTGAGAAAAACAGAAGAATCAAGATTAATGATATTCGAGAGAAAAGTTCTACGGAAAATTTTTGGCCCCATATACGATAGACAAACGAGGGAATGGAGAAAACTTCATAACGTGGAACTCCAAGGACTTTTCCAGAGGCCGAATATAGTTAGAGAGATCACCAAGCGGAAACTAAGTTGGGCAGGACATGCTTGGCGCAAAAAGGGTACTTTAGTAAAATGGGTGATCGAAGAAGAGCCTAATGGAAAAAGACCAATAGGTAGACCTAAGTTAAGATGGGAAGATGGTGTGAAGAAAGAAGTGGAAAAGATAGAGCCTGGTGTCAAGTGGAGAGAAGTAGCGGAGGACAGGGATAGGTGGCAAAATTTAGTGTTTTCAGGATGGTCTTAAGGGCCATAACTAAAAAGAAGAAGATATAATATATTATGAAAAATATCGAAATTCCAAAATTTTCCCTCAAAAATAAAAATAAATTCATCTTGTAGACATTTTATTTGAAATATAAAATATGTGAACAGGTTTTACTAAAAAAAAAGAAAATTATCATAATATTATTATAATATTATTATTGCATTAAATGTTTGTAATACTGGCGTATTGTTCTTATGATGAAAAAACCGATATATTACTATCTATATATTATCTATATATTACTATTTCCTAACACAGCTATGTATCACTTTTGCCTATAACATAACGCCGTGTTGCAAAATATACATCGCACTAATTTTTCTTACATTGATTTTTTTAATATTTGTACTCGGACATTAATAGAAAAATAACCATAGGGCATTTATCCGAGTGTTGAAATATTAGTAAATTAATTTAAGTTTGAAACACGATACGGTAAATTGTAATTCATCATAAAATTGTCAGGCCTTCTTAGTGTATCATTTGCAACTACGTTATTATATTATAATTAAATATTGAAACCATTTTTAAACCATGGTTTAAAATTAAGAAATGTTTCCCGTCAACAATTAATATTACACGAAACTATGCGATATAAATATACATAAACATACTTGCATCGAGAAGAGGAACCAGGATTTATGAATACTATTTACTGCTATCTCAAAAACAGTCACGCGATACGCCATGTAAACGCGAAGGCATACCTGGATAGTTTTAATTATTCGACAGTAAATACATACCCTCAAATACATGAAACCTTCAACCGTGTCCGTGTCGCTGGCCGGGCACCAAGCTGTCCAGGCGGCCGAGTGTTTCCATTGCATGAGCGTCAGTTTGCGGTTCACGCAGATTACCTATAGAAAAAAAAAAAAAAAAATATGTAAAAGCGAACGCGTGATTCATACGACGTGATGGCTTAAAATGCATGACTTAACCACAACATGTACGTATGAACTATAATCTAGAGCTCAGATATTGATGCTTTAATTAACTATGTGCCGTTCATAAAATGCATTTATGAATAAAAACAAATTTGCAAACTAACCCTGAAACCGTATAAATTAATTAAGTTCTTAACCAAATAACCGGTTAAAGTAGGTTCACCTTCCGATATAATGAAATAAGTGACCAAAAACAAATGTACGGTAAAATATATTAATCCGAGTTCGTATATGCGAAACACGTTTTTAGCATGGAAACACCATCGTCAAAAATATTTATATACGAGTATATTCAATAGAAAATATGCTTAAGTTTTCAATATCTGGGCCATAACAATATTATATGTGTACGGGTATACGGACAGGCATCGTCGACGACGTTCCGGTCGTAGTGTACACATATAAAGTCGGGGCACTATACAGGCAAGTACTCTATCACCTGCTCATCTGTGTCCTTTCAGTGGCGACCCGTTAAGACTTTCGTGTGGTTTTTATGTAAATTGATGACGGAATTTATTTATGGTTGCAAAGGAGACAAGTTCAGATACGTTACAACTACAGTGCGTGGTAACTTGCTACTTCTATTCGATTTTCAGAACTAGTATTACATATGTAAAACACACGTGCATATATATTAATTGTATTATCGTCGCTGAAAGTTAACATACATGTACACTTGGTTAAGAATTTTTTGTTATGTATAGTAACCACAGTGGTATTTGACTTCGGCGTACGGTGTTATAATGCGTAGGATGTATTTTTATTTCCATTCCATCGTAATATTGTACACAGATAACGCGGGAAAATGTTTGACCCCCTTTGAATAATAATATTATGAATATTATTACTATTATAAATATTATTATTTTAGTGATAGCAGCGCACGAAAAAAAAGCAGAAAAAAATGTTTACATTTAATTAGTTAATATAAATATTAAAGTTGTTGTTTTCGTTCACTGCCCTCCGGACATTTTTAATTCAAGTGAAAATATATTAATGTCTGTAATGCCGCCGTCTTTTATTATAACTTATGTAATGAACGGCACGTATTCAACAGCGCCAGCATTCGTTTGTGTATCATTCGTGTTACTTACAATAACTGCACACTTAAAGGATTTTCATGACGTGCTTCAATAAATAGATTTTTACCTTAATAAGACTTATCTCGAAGCATAAATAGATACATCCATGTATCGTTAAATAATATATAATAAATATTAAACAAATAATGTATTGATGTACTAGACTTACTTATCATACTAGTCATACATATGAATAAATATAATTGTTTTTATTATATTTACCATTTTAAGCCGCGAACCACCGGGCTTACTGATCGCGTACATACTGCACCCTCTGGTACGTTCTAATTTATGGTCTTTCAGATCAGATTTGCTTTTTACTTCCTTTTGAGTTTCCGGCTCGAATTCCGATAGTCTGAATACGTATATTTTGCTGTCGCGTCCTACAACGTAAAAAAAAAAAAACGATTTATACAATAATTGCTCAGTTTTTTAGCAAGAAAACCAACCATCAATTACCACTATCAGTAGCTCTGATAGTAATGGTTGTGAGAGAGGGAGGTGAGAGGTCGAGGTTGGACTGAATTTCTAGACGATATTAGTAGGTTGGTGGTCTGCCATTGTCCGTCACGGGATCAACGAAAAAAGGTGAAAATTACCGGCAAATTGTTTATCTGTGTAATTACTGAAAGGTTTGAAGTCAAATCAAATTATGCATCGGAAAAATTATAGTGGGTAAAAAATTGGATAAAGTTTTAATGGACCAGCGTTTATGCTTATTTCTTTTTTCAGTTATGACCATGTCTTAATAGTGTGCTAATGCTTCCGATTCATAAAATTTTAAGAAGAATATAAGTTATGATTTTAAATTCCATAAGTATGGTATGTTTCATTATTATTGTATTAATTTATTTTGATAATAAAAGGAATTTCAAACTGCAAACTTTACGGAAAAATTGAAATTATCAAGTATATGATTGTTAATAATAATTTACTTCCAATATATTTTTTTTAAATAACTGTGTACAATTAGTGACATGTTATAATAAGTAAATAGTAGTTTAAGTAAAATATTTATATAATAGTAATAATATAATAATTGATAAAATTAAATTTTGTTTATAATATGAGTAGTAATGTATTATAATTATAAGAATCTTAATGTAATATAACATTTAATAAAATGTATTGTACTTTGCCAAAAAAAAAATTAACATTTTGCATAACGCCTAGGTATTCAATAAAATACCTAGGTTATATGTAAAATAATATTGAAAATTATATGTTTTATTTATATTGCCTTAAATGGTTCGGCAATTTGCAAAATACCTGAATTATCTATATTACCGGTAACATATATATAAAAAAATCACACTATATATATATAGGGTGATTTTTTTATCGTGAACCAGTTAATATCTCGGGGGAAATATCAGGAATTTAAAAATAATTTTTTTTTTTAACTTTCTAGGTTTTACCATTTTACACTGTGTTACAATTTTGATAATTTTAACTTCCTCCCTTATTCGATAAAACACTATCAACTTTCGATTTTCAAATGGCAATACCTATTTTCGATAATGAAAATTTATAAACTTACTGAAATAAATAATTTTAACGTTTACAGAATTTAATTTCAGTAATCCGTTTGCGACTTATTACCGTTTAAATATAAGTTCAATTTACTGCTACTGGGTAATTTATCAAACCCAACAATAAGAACCAGAAGTCAAAACGGAATAATATTTCAATTTAACAATACCCATAACGATCATAATCGATAATAACTCTGAAGTACCTATCTAACAAGATAGATAAACAATACTGTTGGAAACAAAAAAGAAATATCCTATCAACACTCCCACCAGAACACCGTGTGTCAGTGAGCGACTATCCTGCAGCAGTAACAATTTTATCTATTATTATATTATTACTAGTATATAAATTTTTTACTTAAACTACTATTTACTTATTATAACAATTTTTAGAAAAGTGACATTTTGAAGTGCACAAAATTTTATTTTTAAGGTAAATTCATTTTTTATTTTGACACTTGGACTTATAAACACATTTTAAAAATCCTTGGCCAATTCTTGTGGATTGAATTTTTATCAACTAATTATACTGTTTATACAGATAAAAACTAGTATTAGTGGCCAAATTTTTAAAAGAATGTTGTAGTTTGTTATACAAATTTGATTTCATATAATTCGTATGTATAATTGCAACATCAAAACGAGATACAAAAATGACGAAAAATGACGATATTGTAATAAAATTATTAGTACGTTCAATATTGTATCTCAAAATTATTATTATTATAGTAGTAAATGAATATTATATTATTACGTTAAATCGTGAACGCACATTTATGATAAACAATAAGTAAAGTCGTTGGTAATAGGCGATGCCCAATTTTGATTATTTTCTTCATATTGCCTACTCCACAATTGGCATTATACATAATACGAGTTTTGCCTAGGTATTATGTATATTACCGAGTGATTTTTGGCATTTTATATAATGCCTAGGCATTTTGCAAAATACCGGATTATCCATATTGCCGGTAACATATATATATATATACAAATCTTCAAGGTCTTAAAGACCGTTATTCTTTATAAAATTATATATATATATATTTATATATAAAGACTATATACACGAATTTTGAATACGAAAACACAATAATAATTCACGCGTAATGCATACGCTGTCATGTGTAAATACGTACCTTTTTCGGCTCTGAATAAAAGGATTCCGTGGGCCTCGATGACGTTCAACTGATTAGCTTGTATTGTTTTGTCGAAAATCTGTCTCTGCGACACGCCATCTGCGGATCATTTGAAAACAAAAATGATTTAATCGAAATTCCGTCATTCCTAGATAATATCACATGATATATTATTTTTTGGTAAAATGACTTTGGAAAAATCCCAAAGTGTCCGTGTAACAAAATTACACGATATCCATTATATGAGTCTTTAACCGCGGGCATGACACTTAAAAATGACCGATCGTGTTCAGTATAAGCAGGTTGTTTAATAATTCAAATGTGTACGAATGTTTTAAATAAACCACACGGATTCATAAAATGATCATACAAAACCTAATTTACCTACGCGTCAGATTAAAGTTTAATATATTCACTTTTGCATAGAATTTTTTATGGCAAATTAAAAAATAAAAAATAAAAGATAATAAAAAATGTAAGTATTATAATAACTTAATTAATAGTCATGGTAATTTATTTTTTATTCCTTTTTGCTGCGCTCAGTATTGAAAAATAAACCTTTGTTTGGATGAATGTTATTTATTTTGAACATTCATATTATATTTTTATACGTATTACGATAATCCGCTACATATGAGTATAGACATGCATTATTTTTCAATAGAAGATCTAGTTGTTGACTTTTAGTGTTTATGTTTGAGAAACAAAACACAAACGACGCTCAAAGATCTTGCTGTTTATTTGAGAGTAATGGTTTGTATTAACGATTGTGTCAGTTATAATATAAAAATATCTTGTTCAGAAAAATATAAGATACCGAGTAAAAAGAAAATCTACTGTAGTAAAAAGCCATTCGAATTTTGAGCGATGGCGTTATTTTGTTTAGAGATAGAGACGAATTACAAATTTTATTAAAAAAAAATAAATAATATTAGAATACACAAGTGGAAATTTTCGAATACTAAAGAAATATAATCATAATTTTTTATGACAAATGACAATAAAATTGGTTCCAAATAATATCTAAATTAACTTAATATTCGTAACCTACCAATACGATTTTTTAAAATTTAAATCAATTTAGCAACTATTGAAAGTTTTAAATTTGGAAAAATCTTCATGTATATCATATTAATTTTGTCAATTTAAAATAAAAGATTACAAGATAAAAAAAAAAAAACACCAAGAATTATTAGTTTTTCAAACTATAATAATAATTTTATTTTGAATATATTGTTTTGATTAATTGAATACGTTTACGGTAAAATACAAAAAAAGTATTAATCACAGTTAAAATGTTAATATGTCGAATTTCTCCAATATACCAATAGATTTTTTCCGGAATTCAAAATAGGAGTACATTATTCTAGATTTCTTAGATTTTATATATATACAATAACAATAATTAAAAACATCTTTAAATACACTAGATATTTGCATTGGTATATTTTATATTTGTTTTTCTTGATTACGTTTAAACAGTATGTAAGAAGTGTTAAGATAGAAAGAAAATTAATTATTTAATCTAAGTCTAAACACAATCATTTAATAATGTACAACTATTATATTTTGTAACTATTTTCACCACATTCGATTATACTAATCAAATATTTTAGCATAGAGATTCGAGTTACCGATATACTTATGTTTAACATTAGTATAATTTATGTTAAGCTATCTTTGAGCTAAATTAATACCGACATGAATCAAAGGTCTCTTGAGTGTAATGAAATTACATAATACATATGAGAGTACCTAATTCTCGATTTCTCAATTACAGTTATTGAAAGAAAAGTCTGGCAATGTTTAATAATTAAAAAAGTTTAAACTACTTAAATATGACAGTGAATATTTAAAAAATTTAAATCTTATGATTTTAAATAGTATTAAATTCACTACGAAGAACATATTATTATTTTATTTAAGTGTAAATAAAAAGAGCTCAGATTGAAAACATAATAAAATTATTCCATTTTTTTTAGAGTTCAAAACATCATACATAGACATCATACACTTTTATCCCTTATTTAAGTAGATAATTATCACATGCATGGGGATCACTTCCAGTGAAGTTGGTTTGGCGGATGGCAGTGTAGAGCAACCAGAAAAATGGCAGGGAAGAGAGATTACAGAATTAACTCTGACGAATAATTTTTACACTAAGCAAACTAACCGGATTCGAACTTATGACTGCACGACGTAGCCAACTGTGAGATCACTATACCACACTATTCCTATAGTTACTACCTATTTAAAATAAAAATAAAAATATTATGTCTATAATGTATCAATCGTATACAATTAAGTGCAACTCTATTAAAAATAAAATAAAAGTAGACATTTTTTGAATTACAAAAATATGAGAGCTAAAACTAATTTTTTAAGTTAAATATAATCTCTATGCATAAAATATATAAACATGAATGTAAAACGAATCTTAATATTTACATTTAAGTTATTAAATTAAGAAGAAGTAAAAAAGGAGAATAAAATAACATGAAATACTATGGATTAAATATTTGTCGTTTTTTTTTTTAAATATAATTATTTTTTTAAATGAACAACAGTTTAAATATTAAGAACTTAAAGTTTTTTCCAATTAAGGTTAGTTCACTTAATAAAAAATTTAAATTTAAAAATATACATTTAAAATACTCATTAAAAAATAAAATTATAAGTTTTTGGCTGCTAATAAATAATATATTGATATTTTACCAGATAAACATTTTCAGAAAGTAATTCTTTATTAATTAATTATAGAGATGATTTTGGACGGAAGTGATAATATCTTTTGATAAGACGTTCTTCATTTTTGACAAGTGATTTAAGGACTAGGCACTCAGATAATATTTATAGATAGGGGAAGGAAATATCTTCGCTTGTGTAATTTATTATCATTCATTTAACGACAGCTCACTCAGCCTTCATATCCTTGAACCACTTGTTCGAAAAGTGGATAAAGATTAAAATAATACATTTATATATATATATATATATATATATATATAAGAATAACAAAAATGATAATAATGATAGTAATAATAATAATAATAATAATAATAATAATAATAATAACATCAAAAATTATTGATATAACACTCGAGCTTCTTAATAATGCTACTATGGACATATTCCAGAAAATTTTTAAAAAACAGCAACAATGACCTATAAATGACAAAAATAAAATAAATTCGAGATGAAAGGTATAAGAATAATATTATTGTTTTTATTGTAATACACTATATGGAAGAGAATGCAATCATTGCAGTCACAAATGTATGTCATTATTTTATTATAATGTGGTTATAGGAAAAATTATCGTTAGTTTAAAAAAAAAAAAAAAAATGTAACAATAAGATATTAATCAAAGTTCAAAAAATGTTTGATATGATGTTGTATATATTATACATAGAACGTATAATTTGTTTTTGTAATTGATTTTTAAGAAAACGATAGAATACAAAACAAATGTAAAAATATTGTTGTAATTTTGTTTTCGAATTCCCGGATTCGGTGGCCGTATAATATAATGTTGTATATTATCTGGACGAAATGGGAAATAATTGAATTTTTGAGTTGATTCATTAGAACAATAACTTCAATCGCATAAAATAAATAAATAAATAAATAAATAAATAAAATGAAAAAAATTGCCCCACGATAACGGATGTAAACCTGCGGAAGTATAATCGGAGGTATTATATATCGTAAATGGATTCCGTATAAACGAGTGATTTTCAGACGAAAATAAAGCGTTTATTGCAACGGTACGTAAATATAAATCAACGACATTGTGACTAGGTCGAGGTGATAACATAAAAATTGTCCATGGTATGCATCAATAGTGTTCGAATAAAATAGTTTTCCGAAACAAGGTGATGTAAACTCTTAGACCGATAAAGGGATTTAGAAATATCGGTTTTTTTTTTGCCAACTGCTAAACTTAAACCAACCCAACGTACTTATAGTAATGTAATGCGTGTACACGTGAATGGTATTAAAAACGAGTGTACTGCCCGTGGTAAGCAGAGGACGGAAGTGTAATACACGTACGTTCCGTGAGCTACTGTTCCGGATCCGATGATGAGACTGTCTCTAATATTATAGTTGTTAAACAGTTTCGATATATTTGTTCGGCGGAGTCACCTTTGGGTCGTTTTAACATTTTGGTACTCTGCGGTTTTGTCGGAAAGTTTATCCTTGCCGACCAAATCTTGGCAATACAAAAATTACCCCCCTGCAGTGCTGCCATAATGCCCCTGTTGCTCCATAGTGCGAGTATTATGACACAATCTATATTTACACGCAAGTATATCAAACAATATAGGGAAAAATATGAGAGAATCAATGTGCAAGTGGATAATATTTATAACACGCGTACGGTTTTGTACAACGAACGCGTTTTATTTCACCACGGGTTGACACTGGAAAACAGAAAAATAAACAATGAGAAAATAAATAACAGATAATAGTTGACCGGAGAAATGTTTAAAAATAAACCATTTATAAATTCTAAAACACAAAATAATCAAAAATCAATTCCGTTTACATGGGTCGCATTGGTAGACAATATTATAATATTTTTAAATTTACTTTGGAAATTCAAAACGAGAATATATATCGGTTTACACGTTAAATTAAATTGAAAGGTTTTATTTATTTATTTATTTTTTTTTTTACGCGTAGGTGTTGTCAATAGTTTTTGTTACTTGTATGCTGTTCATTGAAATTTAAGTGCTTGTTTGAGCTTCTTTTAGAGCGTCTAAAAAAATTAAATAAAAATAAAAAAATGCTCGAATGAGAACAACTGAATTTCTTAGAAAACCATGAGAGATAAGAAGATTCATGTGAGTCGGTATACTTCCCTGATTTTATTGAATTCAAACCCTTAAGAATTGAAAAATAATGTTTAGTTCGACGAAATGGAATTACTATTTATCATTCAAATAATCTAGCAATCATTGAAGTTGAAAAATAGTCGATTGAATAAATTTGAAATAATATGAACAGTGAAATCGTTGATCGTTTGGTTTAGATTTAATTTGAAAAATAAACATAATATACATATACTATAAATTTATTCTGTATTTAACTTTTAATAGGTTGCGTGTAAGATAAATATTTACTCAGTAATTATTCAACGCTCTATATATATATTACTACGTATTTTATCCAAGTGTTCATGCTTTACGTATGGTTAAAAGTTTTCTAAGACTTAAGCTTTTAACCTTCAAGATAAAATAATCAAAACTTGAATTTGAAATTAATTTTATCGTTCATGATTAATACTTTTCATAAGTTTAAATTTAATTTAATTTATAGTATTTTATGTTAATGAACTACATAATTTTGAGTTCGTTGTGAGAAAAATGAAAAAATGAATACGTAAAATCGAAAACTCTGGAGTATATTTCTAACACCGACAAATAAATGACCCTATTAAATACCACATGAGCTCCTAAAATATAGATTAAATTCAAATAATTTGTTTATAAAAACGAAGAGTTAAATTGTTGCACAAAATTTACAAATACTATTTTTATAAGTTCTGTGCTGATTATAAATATGAATATCCGTACTATTATTGATATTAGAAAAAAAAAAGTATTCGGAAAAAAAGTATCTGTACAAAATAGTATTTTATTATAAAAATAAATAAATAATACATATATATATATAAATAAAATAATTAAAATAAAATAATTATATTTAAATATTAATAATGAAAAATTAGTCAAAAGTTTGTTTTCTTATTTTATTACCTATATTTAATAAAAACTCTTGCAATGTAATTTAATTTTTATTTAAACGAATACACAAAGCTTTTAATCGACATTGTATTTTTTTACTTGCTTGTTCTTCAATTTCCTTTAAAACTAATCGTGCTTTATCTGTGCTAACCTCTTGTATCCATAAAAAATTTTGATTTATTTCTATGTATATTAAAGAAAAAATATTAATAATAATTTTAATTTATAGTATTTATCACGAAATATTGTTTTGATGTTTTTTTGTTTCTTAATATTTAAATGGATTACGGTAAATTTGAGTTTGGGCCGTCTTCACTCTTAATAAAGAATATTTATGTAGGAAACGTGATCTAAGATTGTATTCTATGTAGACCATCATATAGAACGGATAGTTTTTTTTGTTTGAATATACTACGAATAAGCGATTATAATGTATTACGATGAATGGAATAAAAAACAAATCTGAGAAAAGCGGGGGGGAAATAAGCACCTTAAATTGTAATTCTATATTACTGCAGGAACTTAAAAATTATCGTTAATTTAGATTATATTTGAAATAAAGTCGTATCGTTAGATTTATATTTTATTAATTTAGTTAATGAAAAGAATAAATATGCATAGTCCAAACATTGTAAAATTATAATGAAAACAAAGCGCGTTGTTCAAAACAGGCAACATGGTTTTTGAATAAATGGAAACACCATAATGGTAACACTAATATATTAATATATCGAACAATATAACGTGTATTTGTGTTGCCTTGTTTGCGACAACAAAGTATTAAAGCCTAAAGTAAATGGAATAAAATAATTGATTTGAGTACTTTCATAAGTAAAAAAATAGCTTAAACATACAGCATTATAGCATTATAACGTTTCACGAGTTGAAAACTTAAAACCGTTCTGTTATTTTGAGTTTCATTTAAGAAAATGTTTTTCAACTCGAAACATGTTTTTTGTATCCAAAACATTTGGAACAGTGGGAACATATTTTAAACTTTTAGACTACGATGATCAAGATTTTCGGCCAGTTAAATTAGGTGGAAATTATATTATCTGAGTACCTTGATCGTGGGGTGTTTTAAATAATTGTTTTAATATTACTAAAACTTACTTAAATTACACGTTTTCGTTTTTGATCAGTCCATTGATGGGAATATAATTGGAACGAAAATTTATCGCTAAATATACCGTAGCAGCGGTATATTTATTACATATTTATATTATATAAATATGGTAAATATATTATATATAATATGGTATATTTAGTATATTTATTACGGTACATTATTATGCTGTTTAAAAACAATGCGTTGTATTTTCTAAATAGCACAATATTACAATAATACAAAAAAAATCTACTCAAAATAACGTTATGGAGTTCTGTAGTGAATAGGTAAAAACCATAAAATTGTGAGCGACGACACGTACACTTACTGGTTTGAAACCTACCAAGTGCAAATAGACAAATCGTTTCGATATGTATGTATATGCGTTTTTCATGTTTAAATTGTGTATAAAAATTAAATGTAACTTTGTGTGGTATTATCTGATCAAATGGTCGGGCGGATATTACAGTTATCACAACAGCAGATTTTCAAAATATACAATTAAAACCACGATGTTTTGTTTGGGTACCGAGTGGTTGCTCAGTTACCGGAGAAGTAAATTTTACTTCCGGGTAAAAATCTTTTTTGTTTTCGTACTGCAGGCGAATATAGTAATTAAAATACAATATTTGAATAGGTACCACAACGTTGCTTTGTACACAATCAACCGCTTGGGTTCAATAGTTCATATTATTTGAAAGCGTTTTAAAATGCATGATATTTACACGAATGAAATAGTTTATATAATGTTTTTGAACGAATAATTAGGATTCTCGAATAAATAAAAAAAGCATTTTTGCATATTATAGTTTTAAATGTGAGCATAAATGCTATTTTTTTCCATTTTGCCTTGGTTGACACGAATGAATTACAAAGTATAGGAAATGTAAATACATTTCAGTAATTTTACTCGAAACTTGATGATTTTTAATATTGTAGTTGACATTAAAGTTTTATGAGTTTTTATAGCTTATTTTAAATTGAGTTATGTATAAAGACAATATTGTTTTCAAAGTCAGCTAATATCAGTCATCTTTGTATTCATATTATTGAAAAGTTAATATTCGTTTAATTTTAAAAATGTATAAAGTATAATATATACGAATATTAAATACATTTTACAATATAGAAGATAATGTATATTTAAATTGCTCATGACTTAAATATCTTCACATTTAAGAACTAGACAGTTAATTAGTGTCAATCTAGAATGAACGAGCAACATTCATTACCATTTGGGGTTTGAATACTGTAATTTCTATGCTCAGATTTCAATTATTTCTACACTTATAGGTACTTACATATTATTAGTGTTTAAACTGAAAACAAAGGGACAAAAGTTTCTAAATTATGTTGGTGAATGTTAAAGTTTGTTACATGATAAAAATTTTCGAAAAATAGTTTATATGATTTGAACGTTCGTAAAAACAAAAGTTTATTGCATATTTTAAAATATCATCACCCGGATTAGCCCATTGTTAAGCAGAAAACGGGTTATAGTCTTGGCGCTTTGATTTTAATATATAAGCTGTATTAATAACCTATTAAAAAACCAAAAAAAAAAAAAAAAAAAAAATTATAATAATAATGAAACGATGGTATGGTACCTATGGTTGACGATTCATGTTTGGGTCGAGATAGTTATTTAATAATTAACCGTAATAATACAGTATATTAATATTACTGGTGGAATCAGTATTTTTGTTCTTATGATTAAATTGTAATCATTATAGGTGCACGTAAATTATTTAACTAATTACCAATCAAAAAATGACTTAAACTTTAACTTTTACGAGTTCACAAATTAAAAATTGAATGTAACTGTCAATTATTGTAAAAGGAAAAATATTTGAAAATATCTTTTTATTAAATCAAAACCCAAAGCGTGATGTGGACAAATTAAATTTAAAGAAATTCGGTTAACTACCATGTCAAAAGGTTGTATAACCTAACATTCATTACTTATATCGAATTGAAAAATCGTCCTAAGACGTCCTAATAATAAGGCGGTAAACGCTATGCAGAAATTAAATAGTTAACATTATAAAAATACGTTGGTTAAAAAACAACCATGGTGTTAAAAAAAAATGTTTTTTTTTTGCAAAAATAATAAATGTGAACGTTCTAGAATCTGATATGATTCGTGTTTCACCGGACCTTTGAGACGATTTCCGTTTAAATATTATTTTACTATTACCTGATCGGATGGTTTTCGTCAAAAGTCGTTTTTCGGCGGTGAACTTATAACGGATATATTTCCTGACAGTAAAACTCGTCGGGTTGAATTTATCGGTCACAAGTTTATAGAAATTGTTTATTTTGAAAATGATGGTTCCATTTCAACTGAAATATAATCATACCACCCGTGTTCACTCATACATAAAGGTTGATAAAAATAAAATCGGGAAATTTACGAGACCGGAAAATGAGAATGGAGATAACTTTGATAATTGTTGAAATATGCGCTGGACCTGAAAATCAAAAATTTTAATCGTTTTTTCAAAGCTGAAGTTTTACGATGATGTATAATTTTTCTCACGATCAAACATTTTGGTAATTTTACGATACATTTTCTTTAGAAAGAAATGTAAAGGAAGGAAATTTATTTTGAATTTTATTTGTCATGGTGAACAAACCAATCTTACATTTTTAAGCGCTTTTTATGTTTTAAATACTTGAAAAATAATTTATTTCGACATTAATATTAAAACGATTTAATTCCAGATATGGGATACCCAGAAACTACCATTTTGTACAAATTTTTTCGTTAGACGAATTGAAAATAAAAATATCTAATCACGTACAAAAACCGTGGGGACTTTTGCTCCATGGAATTTATTTTTCTAAAACTATTTGAACTAATGGTTAGAATAGATACGTTTTTGTTTCTAACTTAGGTAGTAAGCATTAGCCGTAGTTATAAATTGATGAGAGTTGAAACATTATATAATTAATCGTATAAATAATTTTTTCTAATAAATACCAAACCCGTCGTATCTACCACTGGTACGTAATATAATGTTTCCGTCGGTATTACCATATCCGAATAAGAACAATGATAAACAGACAAAAAACATGCCTGACGTAGGTAAATGTTTTGATATTATCAAAGGTAAAATCAGCATTTTTTTGTCGCCATATTGTCATATCACAACAATGAAATCTGCGTTCACCAATATGGTCATGAACGTTGAAACGAATAGACGTACAGGATTTTTCTCAGAAAAGACAAACACGCAATAACATATCCGGACAATATAAGATAATGACTGAAATAACTGCAAACGGCATAGTATCAATCAACCGGGCTACTACTGTTATTACTATTACTACATTTGTATACGTTTAGTGGGACTACGGTGGACTTGAACACTACGTCGTTTCGCAAACGAGTACTTCATTACGCATGTCATAGAAGCCCTATCAGCATCATCGTATTGACGTCACGATAACTATATTCTTGGCTCGATGTTATTCCAGTTAATTACAACGGAAAGAAAATCACATGTCCACACGCAAACGCGTGTGTATCCTGGTTCCGATTACAACTCGTTGATTTAATATTGAAGTGCGGCCGTCTCTCGAATGCACGACTCATTGCAGTGATAAGATACCTAAACTATTTGTATTCATAGCTCCAGGCTAGTATCTAGTAGTTCAGGCTATATTAAAGATTTTCATATTATAAAACATACGATAAGAATTAAAAAAAATACGTCATAAAAACAATATTTTTAACATAATATTCAATAAGAATCGTGTTGTACGCGGCCGGATTTTAAACACAAATCATAATCTTGGAAATTGTAGTGATTATAGCATTGTAGGGGTTTGTTTTTAATACCGCTCAACAATTTGTTTTTGCTACTTTATCCCTTTTACTATCCGCAATAATGTTATTAATCATTAGTTTTCAGTGCAATCATACGATTTCAAAATTATTGAGAAGGCATTTTATTGAAAATTTCGTTCTTTTAATGGTAAAATAACCATAATACACTTAAATTATTACTTCTCAAACTTATGCAGAGATCATGTGTTTATGTTCAATAACTCAACAAGTTTGTATTTAATAAACGGTTTTGTTGTATTTATAAATTATCGTAAAATGATTTCTTCTTTTTATGTCATATAATTAATACAGTCGCATGCAGCAATTGTATCAAGAAAGGCTATTGATTTAATACACAAAAATTATATTCTTTTGGTGTATGTATAGTATAGATTATATACGTTTTGTCGAACATAATTCTATCCATTTATCTAAGCATATAAATAATCACTACCGGTACGATGAGCTTCATTATTTTTGAAAACTATTAGGATAAAAAAAAAAAAAAATAAGTGATTAATATGATTTTTCTCTCTTCTCGTAATATTATATGAATCATAATTTTTTGTTTTTCTTAGAAATTAAGTAGTCGACCGAGAGAAAACCGTTTGTTTTACGTTGAACAACACACTATTCTGTATTACTACTATCATACGGTACAGACTAATTGCGTCCCAAATTGATAATAGTCGGTAACTTGCGTCTAAACTTTGAACCAATCGGTTAGGATATAATTTATCTGTCGCATTTATTGATTTGAGTTTCAATTAATTATATTCTATCTTTTTGGTCATTTCTATAATTTATTTATAGTTTAATCAGGAAAAAAAAATTTGTATTAATTTAAAATGTTTATAGTAATTTAATTTTACGAACACGAAAATATTAAGGTTGATAAAACGAATAATTAAATTTTCAACGAAATGATTCAAACGAATTTTCGTCGATACCTTTTCGACTATTTCGTTTTTTTTATTTACGATCCCAACGTTCTCGACCGTATTGTATCGAAAATCATTGTCCGGGACGCAAACGATTGGTGGACGAATACGATAGGTGAGGGACGTTCAAGCACGCACAACTCGTACACCGCAATATTGTTAACTCATATCGAAAACTATACAGGAAAGGATGCAAGCGATGCGCGCAGTCCTATCACGACGTGACGACCGTCCGCGCGTTTTATGTTACCTTCAATGACGAACACGCCACTGTTTTCGGTGCCGACGATCAGCCGACTGTCGCCCCATGAGTCGCCGCACACGATGTCGTGGCCGAAGTCTGGGTAAAAGCACTGCGGCTCCCACGGGGCTCGTTTGAACAGGCCCGTCGTGGCCAGACTGGTGGGCGCGTCGCCCTTAACGATGGTGTCCAACTTCAACGCCTGGCCGATGCGTACGAACTCCACCTGCCGCGCTTCCTCCTTACGCCGCGAACTCCTCGGCGGGTCGGGCAGCACGTCGCTGAACGCCCGTCTGTTCAGCATCGCCTGCGGGACACGGACAATAGCACTCATTTAATTAATCGTTTGCCAACACTCATTTCAATAACTATTTGCCAACACCGTGGCCTAGGATGTCCGGACTGTGGACGGACCGCTTGAGGCCGCGCACAGAGACGTGGGAGCGAATTCGAAGTCGGGGTTTGGGACCCAAAGCTTACCATGGGACGTATCAGTTGCGGTGCAGCATGTTAAGGTTAAGAAATTTGTTTTCACATCTCAAAAGGTCTTCGACACCGATAGCTTAAACGACCGAGACGCAATTATAAGGATTATAACCAGCGTATAAGAAAAACTCATTTTGAATCGGTTAAAAAATGCCAACAAACTTATTCAGGACAGTTATCTGCTTAACTTGCAGCGGTATCAATAGATGATATGACTTGTTTAAAACGTGTTATAGTGTTTGGAAACAGCATTTGTAAACAATAATCGGTGCGGCTATCAATAACCGATGATATTTTCAATATTTATGTAGTAAAAAATAATTCTGAAATCAAAACCGTTAAAAAATATTTCAATGGGTTTAGCATTCAACATTAAGCTGAATTACATGGCAGAAGTCGAATAATATAAATCAAATAAATTAAAAAGTATAGTTTCCATGTTTGTTAAACTTAAGAGATGGGATAATTGCAGATAAAGTTCGAAGTTATTACGAAAACAAAAAGATTAACCAACATCAGTTTTAGTGCAACTGCCGGAAACCTTAAGTTTAATACATATTTTTATAAAGTAACATTCAACGTCAACAATAAAATAAGATATCTGAGACATTTTGAATTTAATGAAAATCATCGGTCAGCTCAAGAAATGTTAGATAAAGTTCGAGAGAATATGGTCTTGAAATGTCACAACATATTGTTTTGAAATAACTACGAAGCTGTGCCTTATGCTTTTTCGAAACATGTTAAATTCAAAATCATGATTCGGTTTTAATATTATGATTAACGACTTTAAAAACTATGAAACTTCTGACGAAGTCAAGAGACGTCAACTGCGATTGTGGACAATCGCAGAACATACGGAACGTGCATTACTAACAACACCCCTGGTTACGAATGGATTCTCTTGCGATGGGAATGACTTATAGTTGGTGAACGACCCAGAAAACATGGGTCTTACGGTGAAGAAGGGGGAATCCTCTTTTGGAATTTTTTCAAAATTAAAAAGTTAATATTCGGTCGAAAAATAAAATAGAACTGTTTTACGAGTTTTTGTCTTATAAAACGGCTTTCTACTACATTGTTTTAAACATTATTGACACCTATTAATATGATTTTATGCTGTCGATTTCATTACTTTGAGCATTATAATATACAGTGCATGTGCACATAATGACTGTAATGAAGTTAAAGTATATATTTTTATAATGCGGATATCAAGTATGGATTTTAATAAAACGATTAGGCGCGGGACGGTGCCTTATTTACTTTTCCGGTAAAAAAAAAAAAATCTTTTGCTTCTACAAATGTACCACCTTCAAGTCATCCTCCCTATTAGTCCATTTGACCAGTTTGAAAATTTCTTGGCCCCAGCGAATCAATATAATATCATCAATAATAAAGTACACATAGTAAATTATTTTATTTCAATTAGGGATCATATTTTCAATATGAGCATAGTATATACATTCCATAATTTTATTGTACATCAATTATTCTAAATGACTCCTTTTGCATTGTCTTGTATTTGGAATAGCTAGCGGCTGTATACAATTTTATTGTATACAATATTATTGTACGTCCATCATTCAACACGACATAACTAAAAGGGGTTGGGTGGTTTGGGAGTACTGGCTTAACTAGGATCTTTGGCCCCAGTGATAAGTTAAGCCCGTGACTATTTCAGTATTCATAGATTTTTTTTTTCAATACTGACTACTTAATATTTAATGTTTTTTTTTTGGGGTTTTTCTGGTCTCCCATACAACAAATTTTCCTCCATCTACCTCTGTCTTTTGCTACTTCTCACCAGTTTGATCCTGGGTCTACTTCTTTAACTTATCTCTTTACACAGCATTCTCATTTAAGGTGTGGTCTGCCTAGTGCATCTCCTTGCCTCAGACCAGTGGTTATTTTGAATGATTGGGATATAGAATTTACTATTTTTATTTTAATCTCAGAGTTTTTATTTGCTACTTTAATTAGGTTAATTAATATTATGGTATATTGAAGTCTTTCAATATATTAAAGAGGCTCTGCTTTTGTATAGAATCGTATGAACACAAACAATGTATAATCCTCCTTCACATGTTTCCACACTTTTTAGAAAATCTATTTTATAATGAATATTTGGTCTGTAGTAGATCTTTTTGGTCTTAATCCTCCTTGGTAGTTTTTCAGAATTCCTTCGGAGATTAATTTAATTCTGTCTAGGATAAATATCTCAATTCTAGATAATGAAGGGTATTCGCTTTCATTTAGTTCTGCGTCAGTCCAAGTAAATGTATCTATGGATTCCTCAAAATTAAGGAGGTTCTCAAAGTAGTCTTTCCATTTATCCAAGATATTATTTGGGTTTGTAATAAATGTACCATCACTATTTTTTAGGAACTTTCCTTGTTTCTTGAATCCATTCCTAATGGCATTGATATTTTAGAATAAATGACGTTGACTTTTCAATTTATGATATTCTTGGTGTCTTTTCTCTTTTCGTATCTGATTATGTTGTTTACTTCTTTTTTTTGCATATTCTGTAGTTGTTTTCTTTTTCTACGTTATCTGGGTCATTAACGTAACCTTGTTATTCAAAATAGAACTATAGCGTCGCGTTACGAAAATAGTGTGATAATACAGTTCACTACGTATAATAGCATCGCAATACGTCGGCATACTACAACTTTTCTGGTGGAAGAGATACATGCGTAATAAAAACCAGTTTTCGTCCAAGTGACTATGCACTCTTATTCTGAATAGACTATAGTCTAAATATATTATAGTCTAATAAGTTGGTAAATTCGCCCAATGTAATTGAAGCTTAATAATTTTTTGATTATACTTGCCAATTATAGTAAAAATAATAATAATCGTATTATATTGTTTGTGATGGGCAACGAAACTGTTTGATTTTTCTGAACACTATTATTACTGCAAACGTAAAATATTTTATGAAAAATGTTGAAAAAATGTTTAACAACAATCTACGGTATTAAAACATACACTCCAGTACCTATATAAAGTAGTAACGATGCATATTTATTATTACGTACGTTCGATATTTTGATGTACCAATAGATAAAAGTTTGAAGAGTTTATTTCGATCAAGAGAAAAAAAGTTACATCTATACCCTAACCGGTGTAATTTAAATTCAACGCAGTCAACAAAATTACTTTATTCACTTTTTTATCTGACAAATATTGGGCTTTATAATAGTGAAGCACTCTTTAATCTAATAGATTCGAATTACATAGTTTTTGTGTTTTCTGTTTTGACTGTTAACTGTTTTGACAAGTGACTTTAGCGTATAACGTTTTTGACTCATTTCCTGTTCGAAGTATCACTTTTTTTTAGACATATTGATTCATTTACTTATTTTCGACTTTTTTTTAAAATCCCATGCCCTTGTTATCTTTTGGTAGTTAGCTTGCCAACCGTTGTCCCTTTTATTGTTTGTGAGTAATCTGATGTGTAACTTACCTTAATTTATACTAACTGAATTTTATATTTTAATTCCATGCATTTAGTTTGGTTTATTTTTATATTTTTCCATGTATTAAAAATAATCACTAGCTTCTCTTATTTTAATTTTATTCTCGCTTATCATTTCTTTCCTTCAATGTGTTTATTTTCGATTTTTCTTTTTCATTTTATTTGTTGCTATAAATAATTTCTACGAATTACTAATATTATATCCATATCATGCCTGCTATAGTTTTCTAGGAGTGTTTTTATTTTATTTTAATTGTTTCTTTTATCATCCGTTATAATAACAATAATTTTTGTTTATTTATTTTTTAAATTTAAAAATGGATTAATTTATAATTAAGTTAAATTTTAATAAAATTAATAAAATTGATTATTAATAAGTTTTTTTTTTTTGTTTTGTAATGTAGTTCACAACAGGGCACCGTGGCTAAATTGGGTCCAAAAAGACACTGCTGAAAAAAAAGTTTGGGAACCGCTGATATAGTTTAATAATTATGTGCATCATATGAGATTGTCACATTTTAAATATCAACTAATTAATAACTGGTTTTTAGGCACGCGCGCAGAAAAAACAAATCAAATAATAATGTTCAAACCAAATTATGACAATGTTGGTACTAAACGGTACACCATTGTCATCCTCAATAGGTTAATTTTCGATGTTTTTATCTACAATGGTTTGTATATATATATAGAAATCGAAGACATAACTACATAATTTTCATATAGTAAGTATTAATTAATATCATTACAAATAAAGGTTTCTAAAATACCTACTACAATCTACAGCTGCCAAAAACTGAGCACAAAGTACTAGATATAGGTATAAAATTCACAAATTCGTTAAAATTATTTTGAGCGACGATGAAATGCGTGTGTACCAGAAAGTATACCTAACCAGTGTTATTAATCGTCAAAACCATTTTTCAACAAAACTTCTCCAATGTGAAAACGTTTAAGGTAAAAAGCAAACGGTGAAACACGAACGTATTGATTATTGTATTCAATTGAAAATAAAACATGTACACATACACATATACACACATATATAAATATAATAATTCAACAACTTACTACTTTACTAGAATCCGACATGTAGTCCGAGTAAAGGTCTTTGATGAGCATGTCAAGAGTTCGCTCACGCTTTTTCGCAAACGTGGGTGTATTGAACGTAGCTTTTTCACCGTTTATCACTGCAATACAAAAAATCTTATATTTTTAGGTGCAGAAATTAGATCAAATCACAAATTAATCACAATAGCTTTGAAATATTGTTAAGTATCAGAAATTTATTTTAGTTAATTCTATATTAAATTATTAAATATTTCTTTAAATTTATTTTTATCGAAATACACAAAAAGAAAATTGATGTATTAAAAGTTTAAAATATTATCAAATTAAAATGCAGTATATTTTAATAAAAACATCAGACTTAAGCACTTTAAAGTACAAAAATCATGTTACCGCGAAATCGTTAAATATAAAATCGTACAAAATTATACTACAAAGGACAGAGAATGATAAAAAAAAAACGATAAGCAAAAAATTAAGTACTCGTATAAACGCGTCTGAATACATCTTATAATTTGTCTTAAATAATAATATTATTTCGAATTTCTGTTTATCACGCACTTTTACAACCATTAAGGAAAGTTAGACATATACTATTATTATTGGGAATTGCGTGACTATTTTATAGATTGCCTTGCTTATTATTGCAAGGTTGTAAAAAATAGAAATATCAGTTTAACACATTTTCAATTATTTAACTGTATATAACGAGCGAAAAGATAAAAAAAACCAATACTTTAAAGAGCTATATATAAATGGTTTTCAATCCTAAATCTCTATCAAACAGAAAAGAGTACAGTACAGAGTTTTTTGATTTGAGAAATAATTTAAAGAATTAATTAATCCAAAAAAAACTAATTAATTCAATATTTTATTAAATAATTGATTTAATTTGTGCCTCGATGAAAATAAAATAAATGAAAATTTGTAATAAATAACATAAATAAACAAAAAAAATCAACAATTTCATAATATGTATACCTGCGTATATTCATAATCAACAATTTCATAATATGTATACCTGCGTATATTCTTTTTTGAATTAATATTTTAATATTGATTATCTATTTAAGCATAATAAAAAAGATAATGGGAGAATTCGGTGCATGTAATTTTTAGCTCAAGCGTATAGAATTGAAGGAATTTAATGTACGTGTAAAAATTAATTCCAAACATACAAAGATTCGAGAATGTTTTTCCAAAATGCGCATTTAAATGTAGAAAAATAATAATCACAATCACTAAATTATTGTTGTTTGTCCGGTATTAAACAACTCTTTTATTGAAAAACATTATTTCATAATACCGGAAATGAAAGAAAATGTAGATCTTATAGTATAATTTATAAATTAAAGAAAAATGTGTGAACGTATAAAAATTATTCTCAACAAGCGACGCAATCATTGTACATAATTTAATGTTCCAACCAACGCCCGGCAATATAGTAACACAAAGGTTGTTTTCATAATTTTTGTGTTATGATAATTTCGATTCGAATAAGTTAAAGCTCATCATACACTGAAGTTTTATACACGCGTTGTGCTTTTGATGTTAGCGTGTGTTTGTTCATTTAAAATATAATATATTCCTTCAGTGAGCATAGTGCAAATACAATAATATAATATAAAAAGGCGAAATTCCTCCTTGGTTAGATTAGTAGGACTACATGGTTGGATGAGATTCATTATAATACATCAAAACTATGAAATATTCTTTATTAAATAATTCAAATAATTTAATGACTTAGGCACCTGAATTTGTCGTCGAAATTATATTTTGAAACCCTTATATTTTTTTCGATTTTTTGGTATACTTTTATTTTTGGTAACAACTAAAATTTTATGAATTTTGGTTTTATAAATATAATGGATTTTTTATGATTATATGGTTTTGTTAACAATTAATATATGCAAATATTCGTAATTTTTTTTTTATTTTTTTTTATTTGAAGATTAATATTTTTTTATCTATCAGCTGTAGATAAAAAAAATATTAAAAAATATTCAAGATTCAAATCTCTTACATATCTATCAGTTGTAGATATGTATGAGATTTGAATCTCGGTTAAAATTAAATATCTTTTTTGCAATTATTTTTTCGTTTTTCTCAATAATTTGGAAAACTGCTAAGAAATGTAAGTTGTAATCACCTTACAGAATCAACTAGAACCTAATTTTGTAATAATTGGAGCAACTTTTTCGGATGAATTTGTTAACATAAATAATAAAATTAACACATAATGGTAAAACCAGTACATTATTCGTATAATTTAAAATCTTAAATAATAATATTTAATATAATTAATCAATGGCGTATACATAACTTTTGTAAGGAAGGGGATCAGTTGCAAACAAATCATTATGGATGGTAAATTCCTAAACCTCAGTACCTGCACATTTAAATAATAAATAAATAATAATAATATATATATTGAATGTGTCAAAATAATAATTTACAATCAGTTCCGGGTTAAGGGGGAGGGGCAAAGGGGGTAGCTGCTCCGGACGTCAAAATTTTAGGGGTGGCAATTTTTTTACGGCATCAACAAAAGTTTTGAAATTTTCTGTATGTAAATTATATAATACCAGTTTTTAGGAAAAATTATTAATTTATTATTGAAAAATATTAATTATAATATTATAATTATAATTATTTCGTCTGTGGGCGTTTAGTACATTAAGGGTAAAACCATATTATTATTATTTAGCACTCGGAAACCTAACCTATGCATTTTTATTTTCGTTATACTGACATGAAATTGTGTTTATTATATTTCTTATATATCTCTAAGTGTGTATTATCATTTATAACCATCAGATTATTAAATTTAATATTAATAGTTTTAAATAATTTATTTACGCACTACCAAACAATTGTTTTTGTTATCTCTCTATCTCTCTCTCTCTCTCTCTCTCTCTCTCTCTCTCTCTCTCTCCCTCTCACTCGTCTCATGGTCATAGTTGTCGTCATTGTCGAGTTCGATTCACGAATCACGATTGACTGGAAAAGAAAACGTGCTTAGTATTTTATTTTCAATCGATATGAGTGGAAAGCGCACACAAATGCATATATTCAATTAAATGAGTTGTTTGGGTTTTTTTTTAAACGTGGAAGGAATTGACGATGATATTTTGATAGAGAAAAATCAAAGCAATGAGTAAATATTTATAGTGTTTATAACCGAAACTTGAAAATGAGATTATACAATTTAAAACAATAATGAAGTATTTTTAAGAAGATGAAAAATTATCTAAGCACAGTTTTCTTGAATTATTAACATTATCAAAGTTAAACGATTCATTTCCTATTGTGGAAATAGCTTAAAACCTTTTTATATTTATACCATGTTCAAATACTAGCTTCAAATATTTTTTTGTTTCCTTATAATTTTCTTACATTGAGAACACTATTTTATACAATTTTAAAAAGGCCTATGTGGGAGATCTGACCCCACATCCCCCCTTGTATACGTCCCTGTAATTAATATATATTATGATTGCCGGTCACTTACTTTTGACAATCAGAAATTCTCTAAATTCTTGAGGTATCTTGAACACAGGAGGACACGGCAACGACGGTCCAAACAGCGGTACGGATTCTTCGGAATACACGACTAATTTATAGCTGTTGTCTGACGAGTCGTACGCAACTAGTGCGAACACGTCTATTCGAAAAACTGTTGTTAAAGAAAATGGTGCATGGAACAAGGTGACAATAATTATTTTTAACAAATTATAATATTGTCATAAAAAAATATAATTATGTCAAAATCTAATACAATTGAAATCATAAATACATAGTACCTATATAACTAGTTATAAAGCAATACATTTTATCAATAAGAAATTTTATTCAATTTTTTTAAATCAATAGTTTATTTAGCTTTGATGTTTTATTTTTTTTTTTACTCGTTAATTTTGACATTTTAAATGTCCGAAAATTTCCACTGCGTTCAACAGAAGTCACATTTTTACTTTCATTATTATATAACATAGTATTTTGTCGAATTTAATTTGAATTAGGTTTGTTTTTGATTTAAATCACTTCAAAACTTTAAACACTCATTTTAATTGAATAATAATTAAGAATTATAGCTTGGACTTCAAAACCATTAAATACAAAATAATATGTATAAATTCATTGACTAAAGTTTATTATTTTTTTCCACCCATGCACATATCAATCCTATTCTTCAATAATGCAGAAAAAATCACAATGAGTAATATAATTAGTCTTAGCCATGATCCGATATAATATTTTCATAATTAAACATCAAAAAAGACAATTAAAAATTAATTTTTTTACTGCATTTAGAGTATCATGGCATTATAAATGTTTTATTATTGTACGATGTTATAGTATATAGTTTCTTTTCTTTTAACAAACGTCTATCGTATATGATATAGTGATGTAACCATTTATATATATATAATAAATATGTTTATATAAACATGGTTACGAATCATATGTTATTAAGACTTTTTACAGAATTCAGTACAATGGACTGTTATTCGTATACAATGGAAGCAACATTTTTTGCTTAAACTACACACTTATACCGTATGCTGTTTTCTATACTTGCAGATATATAGGCGACGGCAAGGAACACATTTATATGTATATAAAAATGTCATTGTATGTCATTACAAATAAGTCATATTTAATATGATCCACGTTGATTAAATTCATAAAAACATTTATTCATGTGCTAAAAATATTCATATTGTGTTCGTTTAAAAAAGTCAATTGTTTTTATCAAAGATTTTTTTTTGCTCATAATATTCTATAAAATGTATGTAAAAAAGGAATACTTAATTCTTACTTATTTTTATGTTAGATATATTTTAGTTGAACTAGTCCAACAAGGAAACATTGAGTCTATGTATACTAATTAAAAATTTGTAAAAATACATATTATAGTTAATGTCATTGATCCTTCAAAATTTACAAAGAGTTCAAACTCTTTAAACAAATATTGATCAGAAATCAATAATTTATAATTATATTTTAGAAGCTAATAGGTAAGATTGATGGGAAATTTTCAAAGTTAAAAACTAAAAAGCAAATCATATGGGGCACATAATTTCAAGGAAATAAGCTTTTAATCGTTTAAAATTAGGGTCTTCTATAATATCAATAGGTGGTATTTATAAAATTTACTGTCTTTCGATGGTTCTTTTTTTATAAAACATTGTATTCTTAAGTTATATTTTGTAACGAGACAATATATTCTCAATAATCATCCTTTTGTAATATTTTAATACGATGATATCCTTTTTGTGTTCTCGGCAGCCATCATACTTTAAAAAAAATTAAAGTAAAGAAATCGTTAAATTTTCAAATGATTAAAAAAATATACAACTGAACAAGAAAAAATAAAAAATCATTTGTATATAAACAAAGCGTATAATAGTTGAGTATTTTCTATAAAACCTTTTTGTCGTACTTACCTACACAATATCGTCGTTTTCTGTTAAAATCAATATTACCATAAATCATTATTATTATTTCAAATACAATCACATAAGATATTGTCATATGACGGCATAATATCAACAGCACGAAAGGATACGAGTAAACTGAGATTTGATGAACGCGGGATTGAACTGAGACATTTGCGTCGTGCCTCCGTCTACGTACACGATGTTGACAATGTCGTTTCCGATGTGACGTTTTCGCTCTACCTGTTAATGAACGGGCAATGCCGCGATCGGTTAGTGTTAGTTAATTTAATCGTTGTTTATTCAATTTAAATGTATTTAAAGCATTTAGACTGTTATCGACTACATTACGATTCTGCAAAATTTGCGGAATAGTGTGAATCTTCATAACCATTTTTAAACATAAACGATACCACAAATTTCATATATATTTATGTGTTACGATCCAGGTGGACAAATCAATCGTTGTATACAATTTCTAAGGTATTTGGGCAAAAGTAAAAAATATATATCTAATTCCCATATAGACTAGTCATTTTATACAATGCTAAAACTGGTGTGGGCAATATGAATATTAAAGGTATCTTAGAGTTTTATATTTTATGATTTCTTTTAGGCACTGCTTCCTACGGGTCACAATAACTTTTATCAGTAGTAGTGAATAAATCGGATACCGTAAACTTTGTCCGGTTAGTGTTTACAATGATCATTTATTCACTTGGACCGTAACATGTACACGATTCAGCATGATTTCAAATGCAACGTTGCACGATCGCTAAAACCTGAACCGCTGTTATTGATTCGGCGACATCGCGACCGCCCGCATGTGTGCATATTACCTGTTGTCGGTTGTCCTTCGAATACGGTAACATTGTGGACACGTGAAACATGATTTCGTGTCCTTCATATATTGTGTACACCGAATACTCGCCCGTCATGTCACCTAGATAGACCAAACAAATAACGGAAACAGATAATAGGTTTTGTAGGCTCGTTTTGGGAAAAAATGCACGTCCAACTGAGATCACCTTTTACATCCAGTCCTCCTCGGTACTTGTCCCATCCTTTAAGCAGTACCCGATTGCCCAAAAGCGATATAAATTGATTAAATTCTTCACTGCCGGTTTCTAAAAATAAAACGTATACATACGCGCATTATTAACGATTCCAACTGTCTGAAATGATAAGTCAAGACAATACTGCGCAACTAGTCTGTTTCATTATACATCTTTAATATTACAAACAATGAAAAGAAAACTTAATATTATGTATATTAACAAATAAAATATACATAATCAATGGACATATAGCATGACGAAAAAATGATTCCAATTTTACGAGTTCGATGAAATGAAATGTAGAAGACGTAAAAACCATCAACGGTGCGGCACTGAAAGATAATAATTTTTTTGTTCACGAAAAATAACATCATAGAAAACATTTGCGCAAGAAAATATTTCACATCTCGAATGATTTTATACAAAGGTACTCTTAAGTTATATACACATACACAAACACACACGCATTGATGTGCAGCTGGGATGATTTCATCTCATTGCGTTTCCATTAACTTCACACACTTAAGTACACAAACACGTGATATCAAATACATAATCCCCAGGAGAAAAGCATCATGATGTTATTAAAATATTACAATTGAGAAGACTTATTGACATATATACTTATACAGATTTAAGCTATTGTACACCTGGCAATATCCAATAAATGCGCAACATTCATTTTATCGGTCTACACTGATGGTTTTTATTAAATATTTGTTATTTATTTACTTTAAAAGAAAATTAATTTTACACTCTGTGATTTTGAATTCCATTGAAACAAATATTGCCATACAAATAAACGTTTAAATAATACAACTATATTTGTTAAATATCGGGCATTTGTACTTTGATATAGTCGTATATATAGACTAAATATTGTCGTCTCAGTTCAAGACTGCAATAACTCAAAAAAACTATTATTGAGATATCGAATCCTCAATTCAAGACATCAATAATTCAAAAGTATTCAGAATTGAATTATCTACGTGATATTATTTGCAAAATTACGACGATTTCGATTCTATAACGCAATAACTTTTAATTACATTATTCATCTCTAGAGGTCATTTATTTCATTCTAGAACCAGTAGTTTCATAATTTGAGTTATTGCATTTTTGAACTGAGGCGTTGATATGTACTAGAATTCACTTCAGAATATAAGTTATCATAAGAGAAAAAAAGTAAATGATAAATACTGCATTGACGTAAAACAAAAAAAAAACAAAAAACGTAAGTATAAAATCGTTATTTTAAAAATAGAAACCATACAGTACATACATTTATTTATATATATAAAAAAAAATAACTGGAAAAAGAAGCATATTATAATAGTTTAGATCAATTGCTTCACAATCTATATAACTATGTATTTATATATTGTAATGTATTATTGTTAAATATATTTATAATCGAACAATTTTGTTGTTGTTTTATATTGGTACTCGAATGCGAGTTGTTTTTGTCGGTAAGAAAATTCCAACAACGCAATGTTTCGATTTCAATGGTTATCTTTACGAGAATGTTTAGGAGCGAACATGGTCGAGCACACAATCATAGAAGGTTTAACGACACAAAAACGAATATCAATCAGAAGTCCTTTAAATAGGGTGAAAAAGTATATAAAAAAGGATCAGATATCCTACTTCTCTGAGGATATGAATTTATTACAAGAAAGTGTCTTTTTTCACTTTTCAACTATTAATCCTAGGTTTTATGATCTCGTCAAACTTACCATTTTTTATGTTTAGTGTTTCTCTCTTTTATTTATTTTAATTTCGTAGTGATAATGTTATATATTTTGAAAATTAATTTTCACATGCTATGTTCTTTATCTCGACCTATTATATTATTATAATTATTTTCTTCACCTCGAACAGCAACTATCAGAATATTTTCATTGGACATTTCAATCGACAAAACGTCTGGACGTCCTCTCGAAAGTTTATATTTCCTTTTAATCGATCGACTTATCCAGTTGTGATTACATTGACAGTTTAATACAGTATTGTAAATTTAATTTTATTGAAAGTTAGCGAATAAAACGGATATCGTTACACAACAACTATTTTAACGTTGATAGTTATTTACCAGAAGTTTTTAAATCCAAGGGAATTGAGGAATAAATAATATTGTTCATACCTTTCAAATTGAAGTATTTTTGTTTGATAATTCATAAAAAGTTATATATTACAATATATATATATGTGTAGGTGGTACACATCTCAGATTTTCATGGAATCCATTTAGATGGCGCAACTCCAACAATAATGGTGACATTCGATGTAGGTTTTAGAACTACTTTCATAGTAGATCAAGATACTTATATTAATTAAATAATTATTTATGTTACAGTATTATTGATAAAAAAAAAAAAAAAATCGAGAATTTGTTGTTTTGACAAGGAGTAGGCAATAGTAGAGAGAAAACATTCGATACTTAATAAATATACGATACATTAAACGTATATACCTATAATAATAACATTTATTCCTAGAATTTTATAATTTTATTATGTAAGAACAAATTTGAAGATTTATTTATGCTCGATATGATTATACCAAGCAGGCGACTAGAAGTAGGCGACAGTGAATAGATAATTATGATTGAGAATTAATCGATTCATTACCTAAGTAATTTTAAATGTACATAAAAATGGGTGAGTTCGTTTTCGATCAAAACCATACCCTTCCCTTTTCGGCCGATTTACTTTTCGACCAAAACAAACATTTTTATAATACATTCAAAATAATAAAATAATGATATACAATGTTTGATTATGATGGAAACTACTATAATATATTAATGACAATTCAGGGTTTTACTCGTGTAGCGAGGTTTTAGGTTCACATACAAAACATAATCCAATTTGCAACAGTATCAAGGTTTGTACAAAAATTAGGGTAGACTTAGACTTTAATTACCTTTGGGGTGAAGCTCCATTCCCCCGAGAAGTACCACACAATAGCACTCGAGTTTATGAATGAAGCCAGTAGGCGTAACGAGCGAAGTCCTAAAATTTTTAAAATTAAAGTTCCGATTTTTCGAAAAAAAATGCAAAAAATTTTCATTACGATAAGAGATCAAAAAACTAGATACAAAATATCGTTATTTTTTATATTAATATTTTAATAATTACTGACAATAATTGTACATCATTGTTTTAAATTTATTATATAAATTTTTATTTTGGTCGAAAAGGGAATCGGCCTATTTTAAATTTGGCCGAAAAGTGAATTGGCCGAAAAGGAAAGGGTACGCTTTTGGTCAAAAACGGCTTTGCCCACAAAAATATAGAAAGATTATTATATTATATATACGATTACTATTTTAAGTCTAGATTATCGGTGTAAAATAAATCTAAAAGAATATTTGGATGTTATTTTAATAAAAATGCATTAGTTATATGTCATAATGGTTACTTGATTGCAAAATTGTGCCTAAAGCTTGGCCCAAAAGAAGATTTAATCTTTTTCAAACCTATCTGGATTTATTTGTATTTAGTTTATAAACAATAATACTTAAAATTTATTAGGATTAACGAATTTTATAATTATTTTGATACTTTTAAAATAGTTATTATTTAAAGTAGAAATATTTGTTATCTTTTGTTCTCATGATTTTGCTTTTACAACATTAACGAAAAGCTTTAAAGTATATTCAATAGCACACAACTTAATTTAAATTATAATTATATTATATATAAATATAATATAAAGCATTCTATAATTTGTATTTGAATTTAAAAAAATCTGAATTCATAATTAAAAATCCTTTTTATTTTAAACATTTGTCATCTATTCTCTAAATTTATTATCTTGAATAATGTTTTGTGAACTTAACTACTCATAAAATAACACTATGTGAATGAATGAAATATATTCGAATAAATATTGTAAATTCATATTGTTAAAAATTGCAGGTATTGTAAATTTATATATCCTACCGTTTTTCTTCTTAAAATTTTTAATAAATCCATAGAAAACTATAAACACTTACAGATCGTCATTAAAAGTCGTTGAATTAGTTAATATCACTGTTGCAGTGTACGATAAGTTATGTTAAACGATTTTTTCGCATGGGTATTAAAAAATACATACTCGTAATGCATTGTGCGTGCGAGCGAAATCGCGATATTGACGGTAACCGCAATAAGTAAGACATCAACGGGGGCGATTAAATTAAACATAAGATTAAGTGCGGTCAAGTGTTACGGGCGAGGATTCTTAGGTCCAATGGATCCATGTTGTATTCAAATTTTTGTCGAAAAGACCCAGAAGAGCAGTTTGATGTACAAGACATACGGGACCCGTATGCTCGACCTGGATAAAGTATATATGGAGTTTATATACAGAGTGATTTTTTAAGCATGCTCGTACACTTTTTATACTTGAATTATGCAATTTTTCAAATTCTGATTTATAGACAATACCAGTAGGTGTGTACTATAAAAAAATATACATTACAATACTGTTGCAGTATCAAAATTTGTTTTTCAGATAGGAATACCATTTTTTTCACACAGATAATTCATCTGGAAATGTTGATGTAACATTGACTATGTTTAAACCATTACTTTTGGAATGATAAAAATGTATGAAGGACTTGATATAATACCTTTGATTGGTACAACGAAATTATTATTTATTTTATATAATCGATATTCGCTACTTCTTCCAGATAATTTGGATTTCATATAAATACTTATTACATTAAACATATTGTATATAAGGCAAATATAAATTGTATACTAATTGTAGTACGCTTTTCATATACAACATTTAATTTGAATAAATCCGATACTACTTGTTCAAATGTTAATATAATTCAAGAAAATATACCGTATAATTATTAACGTGAAAAAAAATGGTGTTCCCATTTAATAAACAAAAGTCAATATTGCTCCGAGATACCCCCAAGGAAGTAGAATAAAATATGCGTATTGGATAGTATAACATTATAGAATATCTACAAAGTATTTAAAAAATGAAAGTTTTGTACTATTATCTACGGTATATGGGGGGGGGGGGACACTCGATTCTCCTATAGAAATTTAACGTGGTGCGCGATGGAGGGAAAAAAGTATTCTATACCACGGTTTGGGCATGTAGTGGCTCAGGACTCGAGCGCGGGACTGCAGGTACGTATGAAATGACTGATGCGTGATGGATGGATTTATCTAGGACCATGTGCACGATATTTGAATGCAGAGCCGGTGAGACGTTCGCGGTAAAGCTCAGGTCCTTGTACGATCGTTGACGCACGTAGCAGGAAGCATAGGAATTTTGATGTTGAACAGTCCAAATGACCCGTGAAACGAAAATAAGAAAGTTTTCTCAGAGAAGAAAACTAATAATATTATACATAACGCTGTATTATACAAACGGAAAAACTTTTTACCCGGCTTGGAGCGTGAATATCGAATGTATTATAAATTATATATATATGAATATAATTTCCAAACGCGAGCGTATAATAAGTGACATGTTGCGTAAATTTTATTAAATATTCTCAGCAGAGAGGTAGAACGTATGTATTCCAATGAATAAAAAAAAAAGAAAAGGTTTAAAATCTTATTTTAGCAGGTGTATACTATGCGAAACGGTATTCCGTTTAATGTTGTTGGTATATTAATCTAGTAGGAAATTAGTATGAATACTGTGAACGACGTATACTCGAATACGATTAGCAGCGATACCCACGCACCGGGTGGTAATAGGTTTTGACCAGTATCCGCGACAATTGACAAGAACATTGATGATATGACCAATTGATTAATTTTGAGCGACTACTAATCACTCAAAGTAAATATTTGGTACATCGGAACGATGCAAATGTATTCTAAATGTAGGACAGTACTATTGCGTTACATGGATATCCGCAGCACGTAAAATGTTTAAATAATAAAATTATTTTCTCACGGAAGAATATAAATTTGATTCTTTGCATAACATAAAAATAGTTAATAGCGTAAATCATTAGGCTGCATACGAATTGCGTCCCGCGGCAAAAATTCATTCCGAATTGCGTCCCGGGTTCTTTTGGAGGTCATACTAATTGCGTCCCGGGTTTTTTTGGTGGTCATACTAATTGCGTCCCGAATTTTTTTAACTTTTATAGGTACCAATTGAGTCTCGTATATTATAAAAACTAAACAATATTTCCCTTCCCATTTTTATACAGACTTAGGACTGTCTGTAGTAATAGTTACTAGTTTACTACTACAGATATGTTAAAAATATTATTTTTGCTTAATATATTATTTTTGTTTTTGTATTTTGTCAAAAAATTGTAACCGTATAAAAAATATTATCGTTATTGGTGAAAAATGTATTGTTTTTTTTTTTTTGTAATTTTAATTTTATAAAAATGTTATAGTACCGGTAAAAATTTAAAAGATAACTTTTTTAGGAATTTAAACCTACTAATTTTAACTGATAAAATAGTCAAATGTATTGCTTTTTCAAAATCTGCAAACACTTTTTTTGGAGAAAATATAATATTGATTTTATTGCATTCAGACAAAATGTGGAAAAATGCCTTTTCGTAGGTTTTTAATTCCTTATCAGGAAGTAGAAAAAATAATAGTGGTATATATTTATCATTTTGTAAGCCATGAACTGTGAAGATTTGAGTAAAAAGGCTTGGGCAACTTTTGAAAGTTCCGTCAACAAAAATTGTATCAACATTACAATAACATTACAATCAACATAACCAATAATTTCGACTTTAAAGATATCACAGGTAATGGGGACGCAATTCAGACGTGCTCAAGAAAAACCCGGGACGCAATTAGTATTATACCTTTTTATACCTTTTTATACGGGACGCAATTCGTAAGCAGCGAATCATTATCATATAAACGAAATATTTCGTGAAAAATAAGAAAACAATTTAAACACAATAAATTAATTGTATTAATAATGTTTTCAGGTCATATAAAATAGTATACATTAACAGCGAAGATAGCGAAGATTTAAATTTTTTATCAAAGCATAATAAAGTTATTACACGAATAATTAATTTAAAATTACAGAAAAACTCTTATTAACTTTATAATTATAATTTTGAAACTACTTATATTAGGTTTTATTTTTTTCATTTTTCGCTATGACAACATTTTTTAAAAGTTTGTTAAATCATATTTTAAGTGACATATTGAACGTAATAGACTATTCGCGACAATTTTAAAACGAATATTACTCGTAAAATGATTTTCAATAGGCCTGGATACCAATTTATTATCTTTTGGTGGTGGTGGTGGTGTTGTTGCACTGTCACCAAAATGACAATTAGAAGGGTAATAGAGGAATAAATTTAGACAAATGCAATTAATAATTAAAGGATACTATATATTATAAACACTCATATAAAGAAATAATAAGGGCGCTTGTTGAAGAGGAATAATAAAAATGCACAAAACGTATAAATATTAAACGACAATTAGATAGCGATATTGCAAAAGGCGAAAGTATGAAGAAATAAAAGAATAGCGATACGTGTGACTCGTTCGAGGATCGGTGGCGAGAATGAGCAAAAGTCGGTCGAGCAATCGTCATAACCATCGCCGTTCGAACAGTCAGGTTTCAAACATGGATATAAAACACAAGGAACATATATAATACATAAAATACAATAATGGGGTAACAGTTGGTACCGTGAGTTAGTGAGGCTAAACAACGTATTCCAACTATCTGTATTATAACCTGTTCCGTATCATAAAATAAATAGTTCGTACAATTAATAAATAAAAATAAATTGTTTAGTAGTAATAAAATTTATCAAATTTTTGGCTAATTTTTGATTGTATGAGTAGGTATACATGTCAATGTCATACATGATCATAATTTATATTTTAGTCGAAATAAAACTTTCCAAAGTTGATCGCAGAACAATAATCCGTGAAAATAATATATATGTGTGTATCTATCTAATAACTAGTAGGTGTACTATAATAGGTAATATAGTACCTAATACACTTGAATAATAATGATTATTATTGTTATATACGATAAAGTAAAGGGAAAAAAATCACATAGTCGTGAAAATGTTTGGACTTTTAACAACACTGGTTGTTTATCTTATGATTTACCAAATATTGTTTGCGAAAGTCTGAACTACAAAAATCATTTGTGATTTAACTAAAATATTTTGTGTATCCTAGGTTTTACCAGCATTCGTATTTCTACTGTTACACACACACACACACATATATATATATATATATATATATATATATATATATATATAATGTGTACGTCGCATTCGGAGATAGAAAACATAATAAAATAAATTATATATTTCATGCAAAATATACGTGTACCAAGATGGTATAGAATATAAAAAAAATTACAGTGCACTCGTGATGAGATTGAGAAAGAAAACAATGTTTATCAATATATTATTCCAATTCTTTAGTATAAACTGTAATCATAACAACTGAAAAGTAAAATGTATATATATATAAATAAATCACAAGTCAATTATTTGGAGGTGTCGACGTGAAATAAAAACTTTTTTCATAGTTTTTAAAAAAAAAACCATCGTACCAACCGCGACGACACGTGTATCGAAACCATTAAAAGTTTTGCATCGCGTGGCTTGACGGGTCTGTACATACATACATACATATTCATACATATATATTATATATATATATCTACATAATATACAAGTACACTAATGCATAATATTTCTACAGTGGTATTTATAACATATTAACGTGGAAAATACACGGCGTTCCATACAACGCATAAAATATATTTATAAGCATAATGTGTATATTGCAAATATTATATTATCTGTGGTAACGAATGTTAATGTATAATACTTTTTAACTAGTAAAAAAAAAAATTTATTTTTTTATTTAACAAGTATAATAAATTGCTTACTATATTCTAATTACATTGTGCATTTGTGTACACGATGTCATACATACGAGTATGATATATTTTAGCTTACGAAATTTGTGAGATTTCATAAAATAAAGTTTATTAGTACGTGAAGCTTTCTACTTAAATTTTCAGTCATACTCTTAAATTTGAATCAGCTATAATCAGAGCCAGGATTTATATGTTTTTGCTATTTTTTTTAAATTTTTTTTTAATAATCATGACGAATCATACTCAATGGAATTTGTAACTAAATTTTTAATTATCATATTTCAATGGAAATAGTTCCAAAAATATTCGGTCACTACACGCCGAAGTAGAGATAAAGTTCTAGCAATCTTAATTTAAAATATATATTATGTTCAACACATTACAATTTAAGATCGTATTAAAAGAAATAGATAAAATTAATAAAGTATTATTAGGAGAAGAGGTTCAAATAGATGAAATCTATAAAGAACTATTAATTTTAAGTTCTTTTTAATATGTACCAGTAGATATAACTTCAATAGATGTAATACAAGCACTTATTAACAAATATACGTCAAAGTTTCACTAAAGAAAAACTGGAATATTATTTAATCATTAATTTTAACAATAAAGTATTAAAACACATTTCGAGTTTTATATTGTATATTATTTTAGAATAGAAATATTTATCTATTTATTTATGTGTTTATTTTTTTGTAAATTTATATTTTTTTTATACCTAATACAATTTATTTTTATTGTATATTTTAATGATTTTTACTAAATATTATATGGCATATTTTGATACTCGTTAATGCATACAAATCCGTGCTCTAGTTATAAGTATTATAACTCAAAACAAATTTAATAGATACTCAATAAAAGGTAAACTTACAGGAAAGATAATACCAATTTTATAATGTCAAGTTTCTGGGGTTTAAATAACTGACCTAGCAAACTAATTAGAGCAATTAAACATCCGTATACTCATCATATTATTTTTATATTTTATTGGTTATTCTGTAAATTTAAATAATATAGGTAGCAATTATATAATGAACGGACTCACATATTTGTCTATTTCCATTAATAAATTAAATTATCATTTTCTAAAATCTAAATTTGTTTAATATTTTCAAATACGCAATATGTAATATACATTTTAGTTTGCATAATATAAACTTTTTTTAGGTTATTTGTTATGTTAATTTAACGCGAGTATCTAAGAATCTAAGTATCAGGACATATTTTTGTTTAAAATAAACTATTATGTTTGTATTAAAATATATTAAATTGTTCAAGTATAGACGTAACCAATAAAAGAATCAAAGGCGTTAGATGAAATTAATAGTTGCCCATGGCGATCAAATGTCGACTGCGAGATGAAACCATATTTTATAAAAAAAAGTTTATTTAAAGTTTTTTCATAGTAAATAAATTATTTTAAGAACATATTTTAATGTATTTATATAAAAAATATTAGCATATTATATATATATAACTTACTAACCATATTTCAATCAATTTAAAAGCATCTTATATTGAAATTTAGTATGCACACATATCTAATATCACAAACATTATAATATTAGAAATAGTCAAGTAGTGTGTATTGAAAAATGTTTCCATTTTATCATGCAACAATTATTTCAGTGCAAGAACTATAGTCATAAAAATAATATTTTTTTCAATTTGCTTTAAGTATAACTTTTAATAAATGTGGAAAATAAATATAATACACATATATTAGGTATTTATAATTTTAGTTATTATTTAACTATACACGATTTTTAACGTTTTAAAATGTCACTATACATTATGTAGATGTCTGCATGGATTTTTTTTTTTTTTAATATTTAGTTTCAGAAATTATTATTGAGAAAATCCCTTACATTTTATACAACAAATATATATTATTGTTGAAAGTGTTTGTTTTAAATTTAATTTGCTATTGACTGTTATAAAAATAATAATAATTAAGGACAGTGGATTAAATTTATATTGAACCCCATTAATTGACCTTCATTTATTTTTTATATGAGTACTTGAAGTTATAACATTATAATAGCAACAATATTAAATATTAATCTACATAATAAGGAACCGATAATAATTTGTAACAGGGATTTAGAGTAAAACTGTACGTATCATGGGTATTTATTTTTAATGTTAGCACAGCAAATTATATTTAGTTTTAAGAGCAATAGCATTTGAGTCCCAATATAGTAGCATATTTATATTGAGCAGACTAAAAATGTATTTGAAAAAAGTTATTTTCTAATTATGTTTAATTCAAGAGCTACCACACACTTACCGTTGCTCAACATCTCGTCGTCAGTAAGTTGATTAGGCTTAGTGTACAGCACACCGAATTTGAAATTCACCGATCCTTCTTGCTCTTCTAGTAACAATAAATCCTGCCAATTTTGTACAAAATAATTAATTTTTAAATATTCAATAAATTATAATACATTAGCAATACCTTTTGGATTTCCGGTGAAAATATTTCTTTTGGACCTTTTTCTAATTTTTCCATTGTTGGAAAATTACTGAAATCATACAGCAATATGCAATAATTAATTATCGTATGGAAACACACACATCGATTTATTTAATATTTAGAGAAAAGTTATACAGATATATGCATATTGTTATACTGTAAATGGACTCTAAATAATGCGAAAAAACTCATAGTTGGTCTTTACCTTTTTCTAAGATAACTTAATTAATATTTCAAAAATAACTTAAGTTTTTAGTATAATAATTTTTTTTATCATATGAATTTAATTATTGATATTTTGAGTGCATAACGATAAGTAAAGAGATCTTATAAGAAATAGAGATTCTATAAAATTGCTTTTACAGTTATTTTTTTTCATATTTATTATAACGACATAGTGATTATTTGACAAAGTTATTGTAATGCTGCTATAATATTCTTCAATAAGTTTTTGAACAGTAACCTATAAACTTTTTAAGAAAGCCAATGAAACGATTTCACGTCTTGAAAACACAATATTATTTCTGTTCAATTATATCGTTTCTCATTTCAAAAAATCTTTTATTTCATTTTTACGCCAATATAAAATTATTACATTTGAAATTACCTACCTTATGCAATGGAATTCGTATTGAATAACTTTATGAGTACTTATTTAGATTTTCGCATTATTAAAATTTGCATATTTTATTGAAAGTTGAATAGTATTAAATCAATACATTCAGCAAAATATATTCCAATGCAATACAACATTATATTAGAAAATGTACTTTTATAATATTATATTTAATATACTTTAATACAATTATTTATGCTTATAAATTAATTTATATGAAATATATAAGTGGGATTTATTCATTTTACTTTTTATAATTTTCAAAATGTTGTAATTTTCATAAAATTCCATTGACCTTACATTGGTACAGTGATTTTTCATAATTTTTTTATTAACTGAACAAATAAATTTCAATTACATTCAAAATCGATTGAAGTATAAACATTTAATTAAAAATAAAAATGTACAAAATAAAAATAATGTTTTCTCATTAGTGTAATATTTCCATTCTGAAGCATAAATATTGATATATGAACGCATTGTTGAATAATTGATAATTTTATAACGAATAGTTCCGTTATCTATTGCATTTGTTCATTTTTCATTGAATGAATTAAGCACACGTCTTGAAAGTATAAATGGTAACCATAGAAAGACACATCTTTAAAATTTTATTACATCAGATATGAAACGACAAAATTATTATTACGTTTAAATAATAACACTTAAAGAAATCAATAGCTTATATAAGTACAAGGATATGTAATTTGAATTTTTACGGAACTCAAATAGTTCTCAGTTTTCAAGAATTTTTCGTTACAAAACACTGTGAAATATATATATATATATATAAAAATATAAGTATACTTTACATACCATTATATTACATTTTCTTTTTACATTATATTCGTATTCTAATGCGACATCATCGTTTTATTTTTGTGAGTCTAAAAATTATTGTACTCTTTTTATTTAGTACACAAATCTGGTTTTAATGAAATAATAATAATACATTTTTATTTTTTTTGTACGTCGAGTTCTTGATATAATTAAACAATAATTAAGTTTGCTGTTTTATTTCAGTCCGCGCTAACTATATATTTTGTGTACAATACTACAATACGGCGTTCAAGAACTTCTGTTTGTAATTAATTACGATATTATGGAAACGCTGACAGCAGCAATTTTTTTTTTTTTTTTAATTAGTTATATTCGATACTTCAAACTCGTTTACCTGGTACGCAACCGTATTTGAAACCGTCATCCTAGGACGTTTTTGGCTAAATCGAATGATTCAATTCAACTCACGTGTCGAAATCAAATGTGTTCTGGCCGTGGAACATCGACAAATCTAAAAGTAACTAACCTAACTTGTGTACCATCGTCATATTATATATGATTATACTTTATAATTAACATATCATGTAAAATTGTGTACGGTATACGTTACACGTTCTCGTCGATAATAATGCATCGCTTAAACTCGTGTCCTCTCCAGGCAAAGAGCCGTTGATAACGACGTCGAGTCACCATCAACACCACCGTGTTCGTAAACAACGGAGAATTACTGGTAGCATAATTAGCTCTATTCGCATCCACCATGTATATACATGTTGTTACGCCGATTTGTGCTCTCCGTTTTACGCTTGACAAATAACATTTATCGCTCGCGGAGTCGAAGCTCATCGGGGATCAGAAATCAATATGCGTTACATACGATTGACTTATACATGTTATTATAATACGAGAACAGAAGATGAGGTCCCTTGTATATATTATTATTATTATAGTAGCATGACATTTATACTCATACCTCACATGATCGATGGCAAATAATTTTTCCCAATTTTTCTTTAACAATAAATATTTTCTGTTTCCGAAACACGTGAAAACAAAAATCAGGATTCACGAGCGATATTAAAAATATAATAATATCAAAATCATTCTGTTGCAACCGAGCACGAAATTCACCCAAAAGATTGGTATGCATGACACGGTTTTAGTTGTAATGTTTTAATATATTATCGAAATATTTCCGAGTAAAATGTAACTAGTTTATTGTTATATGTCAATTTTAAAATATTTTAGATTTTTTTATGACTTTCAAGTTATCTTGAACTGAAAAAATAAAAGTAATGAGTCATTTGAAAATTATTATTAATTAATTTATTTATATATATTATATTATTTGAAAAAATCGTACTTGATTTTTTATTAAAGAAAAAAGAAAAAACGTTAAGCCATGCACTATTAGTTGGGATGCTTAGCTCCCTCCATCCGATTTGAGTACTGATTCAGTATATATAACGATTTCAATTATTATTGTTAATTGTATATTTATTGCTAATATTTGATATTTTTCGGTAAATTATACTTTTTCCTTTTGTAACGTTACCGGTTTGACATGGACTGGTCAACCGCTAGCACCAAAATCAAATTTAAAAAATCTACGTAGTCTACATTATTAAAATATACGACACATAGTTGTTTATAACAATAGTTAAAATAAATTTAAGTAAAAGTACTAAAAAATAAAATTTAGTCAGGAAAAAAAAACCGTTCAGGGAAAATAACTGTAACCACCTGAACAAACATCCAAACTATTATTCAACATGTGAAATATACGCCTTTTTACAGCTAAATACTACACACATATGTAATATGATACCTAATGTGTTGAAATATCAGTCAGAAACGGAAAGCTCCGGCCTCACAAGGAGTCTTCATACTCCTGTTATGTTGCGACGTATCGTAAACTTCTAACGACTAGGGTCTCATCAAATATTTGTGGACACAGTAATAGGACAAAGAAATGGGAAAAATTATAATTCAAATATAATATAGTACCGTACAATAAAGATCCATAAACTGTAAACACAGCTATCAACTATTATTTATTTATTTTTTTAATTTTTCAACACATCAATCTTAGGGCCGATACAATTTGAAATTGTGGTTCGGCGTAACACTTTTAGAGTGACGGACGAACGAGTAAAGTCGGTCACGTTTGCGACTACAGAGAGTCGATTACCGTTTCTTTGCGCTATCGAGCTTTCGCAAAAACGAACGTGGGATGGTCACGCATCGACTCGAATATCATTTGCCGTCCTTATCTTTATCCTTATTCATCTTATCCTTATCTCAACACATACCGCATCGTTGACGTGTTTCCGATAAGTCTTCCATGTACTCTAGGGCCGTTTTATACAAGCAGCGTAGTCGTTTTCGTCGATTCAATTACTTAACTTCCGGTGAAATCCTTTTCGATATCACTATAGACATACAACACCGATCAAAAACTGGTCTCGTGTTTCTTTACGTCGTCTTGACAGCTCGTCGCCGCTGCTGTAGTGGTTGTCACCGTCCGATCAATCAGCTTATCACCCGTGCGCCGGTGGTGTGTCCTTCGCATTCGTTTATCACATGATCCGTCTTTGTACACCCCACACTCGAACCCGGGAACGGGTATTTTGATATTCGATCTTGCCGTCGGGGTGAAACAATCCATTAATCCCCAAAATCCGTCGAAAACATATGTGTAGTGTGTACACACGTCATATTCTCCACGAAGGACTCGCTTCGCACGACACACACTTCATACGACCACCGTATGATGGGTCTCTTATACGAGGTGTGATTTTTGTTATACTCATTCCGCTTGTCAACGCAACACTGTTTCACGCGGTAATTATAAAAAATAGAAAATGATGAACTATACCAAATTTTTATCGAAACGATTTACCTATTTTATTTGTTAGAACTCAAAATGTCTACACAAGTTACAATTTAATTCTGGGCCGGCAGTACTAATGATTACTTACATTATTACTATGTAGTACGCACCATCAGTAAGTGACGATCGGGATAGAATATTAATATTTAAGAATGCATCGTAAAGTGAACGTTTAACATTATTCTCATAGTAGTTTCTAACAAATCAACTTTCTTGGCATTTGATCAGATAACAATATTTTATCATGAACCTTAATTTTCAACTTTTAATTTTGTTAAAATTTACCAACACAGTCCAGTGATGTAATTCACGAAGCCATATATGGAAATGAAAATTTAAAATAATATCGATAATTTTTACAGCTTATTTTACAGAACGTAAAATATCTATTCTTTACATCTTATTAACATATCACTATGACAACGTATAATTTATCATATATCATAATATGCTATGTGCGTTATATTATTCACACCTACAAGTATATATGAACTGTATTTTAAAATATATTGTGACAGTCAAAAATTGTTCCACGAAAATTAATTTTACTCAAGACGTGGATAACTAAGAAGATTTTTATGAAAATTTACGTTTGAATTATTGCTTATGGTAATATTACCTAATATTATTGCTTATGGTAATAATAACCATTTAAGAATATTGACAATAATTATTTATTGCTTTTAATCATTATCATCGAAATAAAGCATTATATACAATAAAATCTATAAAACCGATTTGAATTCAAATAAAGTCAATTTGACGTTATAGGTTTTTATGGCACTAAATAATGATACTAATTTTTTCTATATTTTATCATTTATCTTTTATATTATTTTATCTAAAATGTTTTAGAATTTCTTCGTCTTTTTTCGTCATATTCATTCAGTAAGATAAAAATGTATCTTATCACTGGTTCAACTGTGTTGAATAATTTAAATGGAATTTCACTTTAAATACTTCAATAATGACGGCTTTTTAATGAGAAAAAAACGAATCTTTTTGTTGGCGCATCTTCGTCAACGTGAAATGTTTTAAAACACGTTATTCTTTTTTTTAACCACGTTCAACATGTTGTATTTTACAAAAAATACAGATAGATAGTTAGATAAATAGACAGATAGATAGATAGATAGATAGATAGATAGAGAAAAAGAAAGAGATAGAGAGAGAGAGAGAGAGAAACTAACGATATAATTTTCGCCTCAGGAAATCGATAAAATCAGTTTTTTTTTATCTTAACCAAAAGGAAACAATATATATTATTTTGCACAGAATCAGAAATACAGCCAAAACTTATACTTAATATTTTTAGCCCAATTATTTTAGTTAACTCTTAGTATATTCGCTAAAATAAAAATAAAGCAAAATTGAGAAAATATCAAAAAAGAAAATACTAAAGGTAAATAATCATAAAAGAGATTGATAAAAGCAGTACATTGGACGAATTTTCCTTATAAGGCATACAAATTTTTATTCACTTCTTTTTGTTTTTTAAAAATTCTTGTTTTAACTACTAAAAATGTAAAATACATTTTTAATAAGCAAGTGGTTCTGTATTTCTACATGCAAAAATTATTTCCAAAATATTACGTAACTTATCTAGCACATCACTATGGTTAAACGTTATTAAAGGAGGCATACATTTCATAGAATATAAATAGCGTCTCATTAATGAGACTATTAAGTATTTATCACCTTTTTAAAGCTTTTTGTAATTAAATACAGTTCAAGAATAACGGTATTATAATTCCGTCGACGACATAACGCAATGGAGTGGTTATAACATTCAGCGATTTGCGACGATACATCGTATCGAAGGCAGTGAAGTTAATCGAAATAACAAAAGCGTGAATATTATATTATAATAATACGCCTAACTATTTATCACTTCCGGTTTCAAACTTGAATCAAATCCGCTGAACCAATGTGGTCATGGGGCTTGAGATTTCGAGAACGTCCTAAGCAGCCAACCACCTATTGTACATTAATTTCCGGTGTGAGATTTATTTTAACACCGAGAGCCTCCTATGAAAGGAAAAAAATTGAAGTTTAAAATTAAAACGGTGAAGCCCATACATTATTATTTCTGCTATTTCGGTTCAGGGTCATATATTCGACACAGAATCAAAGATCGATTTCGTGAAAGCTTGCAGTTATTAACTATAGTACAGATAAAAGCAGAGAGAAGAAACTAGAAAATTACTACAAAGGGTTATCAAGTAACCGCCTTTCGTTGAATGCTGTAGCAAATTATTTGTAAATCGACTGTTTCATTAGAAAATTATGAAAATGAGTCGTTCAAGAAAAATAAGAGTGATGCGGAGTAAAACCATATATTTAGTTCTTATTAAAATGTAATACAAATAATTACAAGTTTAATATTATGGAATTGAATTAAAAACTATAAATCTTGAAATACTAAATTAAATGTATTAATTAAGAGTAAAAAAAAAAAAAGTTAAAATAGAACAAATTATTTTACAATATATAATATTAAATTATTATTTTCAAAAATGTTAACTTTATTCTTTTAATCTATCGCGAACACTAATTACAACGCTAAAAAAAGGTAAGTAAAGAATGAAAAGGTATAATATACCTTAATATACCTTTTTTTATATATTATATAAGTATTAAGAACCCATGAATAGTAATTATTTTAATTTATTTCGAAACTGATCCGATATGATATTATATAAGATAGGCAATAAGTCCATTTCGGGTTCAGATAAATCAAACGCTCTCGTGGAATTTCTCCAGAATCTAATACCTATTTAAACCAAATGAAATACATCCAAAGGCAAATGTAGAGAAGGATAAAGGCTATAAATTATAATCCTGGCATTTAAAAACTGAATTCAAAATCTGTGTAGTATAAAATATATAATAAAATAAATACAATACTGCAATGTGTGTGACGTTTTCATTGTTGAATTATTTTTAATTGATTTTATTTTACATTCACATTTTTTTCTATTGAATTTTAACCCCAGTTGAGCCTACAAATAAATTATACACCAATATACAGTTCCAATATAATATATTCCATAATATAATTATTGGTTTTAGATAAAATACGGAGTGCAATTTTTGAAATTAGTAACGCCTACATGGAAGCAACCAACTGACGTCGCTGTAATCGTTAGCGTTCAACTCGAAAAAAAAACACTGGTGTCCAACGACGTAGAACCAACAACTGTCAGTAGCTTTCTATTATTATTCTAGTAACGTTCGCGTAGGAGCTACCAATTTTAAAACAGTAGTATGGCATATGGGTATGTTCTAAAATCAATCCGGCATAATATTATTAACATTCGCGTCGGCAAGCAACAATTCATTACGTACGTGTATGGTACAACAACAAATTAGGCATCCTGTTAGCTTTATACTCTATCATCATGGAAGAAAATAGGCGTTTTGTGGTCGTAAACGCGATGTGTACACACGGCCCCGGGCATACAAATATGAGCGTTAAGATTAGATTCGGCAGGGATTCGTGAATGGGTGGATTCCTCCGTCGTCGGTGTGACCGTTTTAACCGTGATACGGTCCGAGTGCGTACAGTGTAATGCGTCCACGCGCACTTAACTGGACATCGATTCCACACGGGTACGACAAACATTATTGTGTTCAAATCAAAGTGCTATCCGAAATGATATATAACGAGCCCGAGTGTGTCCGATTGACGTTATAATTGTTCGATTTAATTGTACAAATATCGTGATAAATACTCAAAGTTACGGTCTTATTAAAGTTACTCTGTGGACCGACGGCATATTTTTTATTCTAAATATTTGACAGAAAACTAATTATGTTAATATGGTGAACGTTAACTACAAACAATTAGAATCACTTGAAATATATTTTCACTTACAATATCAGAGGAAAAAACAAAAGTGCATCAGCACCTTATTTTCATAAAGTATAGATATGAATGCATTTATATATAACTGTACATAACTAATATTAAAATTAATTAAATTAGGGACAAAAATGAATCAAAATCATTCAAGTCAAAAGGTATGGAGGTTCTTCTAACATTTTGGAAATATCTACGAGTATTTTATCGTTTATTTATTCATACATATTTCATCAGCTCATAAGCGTATGCAAGGTCTTTGTTGGGATAGGAATTGATCACTGAACCGCGTGAGCTTCAACCCTACACTCCACAATCAGCCGATTAATAATTTTAATTTATACCTCTACGATACTGCAGGTTATATTGTTGTGTTTTAAATTCAAGTCTTCCAACTTTTAACAAATTCAAACAGCATAAATATAAGAATATTGCGAGTTAATACTCGTCATAGTATGTAATGGTTACAATGGTGATTATAACAATAAATAAAAAAATGGTTTTCGCTGATATCATTATATCACTTATGATAGTAAAAATGGTTGCAAAAATCCTTTTGATATATTTCTCATCAAAAACTTAAACAGCGAGTGTTCGACGTTTTTGAGAAACGGAAAGAGAAGTATTGTAACCCAAGAACTATATTCATTAAATTACGAACGAATTTTAGAGGGCATACAATATAGAATTATTAAATGAAATGACGGAAATAAAAAATAATTGTAATAATAATAATACGAGTAATAATTGTAAAAATAATAGTAAAGAGTTGTAATCATGTACGAATTACATTATGATTACGATTAAAAATAAAATCTCGAGGTTTTTACGGGAAACGAAGCAAGTACATAAATATTAAAATATAAATTGAAATAATAATTACGTCAAATTATCTAATTACTAGAATTACTAGCCACACTGCATCATTTCAAATTGGGTAACCATCCGTGTCAAAGTTCTGTGTTATCATTTTTTTTTCTGGTTTAGTTTTAACTGAAGTGTTGCAAATAACAATTTATAATGAGCATCAGTAATAGTAAATTTGCGTTTAGCCCTGAATAAAAAATGCCCTTACAACTTACGTTCATAAAAAGCCATAAGGAATACGAGTATCAATTTAGTCATTAATTTTAAATAATTGTTATTACGCTACAAGTTTTCCGCCGTTCATAAATGGTTAGGTTCGTGTTTCAAACGTATGAGGTTGATAAATATATTCAGTGTATATATTATACACTCTTCAACGTGGCTATAAAGTTTATAAACATGAGACGACAAATGGTTAAAATTTGAAATAAACTTCCTCGGTAGAACACAAATGTAAGATAGTGTTTAATTAATATTGCAAAACTTATAGTGCGAATAAAATCGATGTTCAATCAAAGAAACGAAAATCGACAGAAGTACATGAAGTATTAAGTATCAAATGTAAAATAACCGGTGACAATGATAACAACCTATACAAGTGTTCTATGAGACATACGAGTGCTTCAAAAACTTTCACATCAGAAAAATAAGTAAATTAATGACAATTTATAACATGTACATGGTACAAATTACGCACGTAGTGACTAAAAAGTTCTATGAACATTCCATTATAGACTATGCGTAAATGTGCGTAGATAGCTTAGAACGTGTTGAATATTTTAGACACTCCCTGTACACTTGACATTTGTAATTCGCTCATCAAACATGTACATTTCATACATACGAGTAACGGAGTATATATTTATATATTAGACGATGAAATAAAAGACATAAACCACCAGGTTGACCAAGGAACTCATATATATTTCAACTGAAAAATTATGTAAGGATATATACTTACGTCGGATTATAAAGGCTGAGAATCGTGCGAAATGAAGAATAAATACAGACTATTGTAAAACAAACAGTTGACATGCCAGTTGATAAAAAATATATATATAACCAGGGTGTTCCAGGATGATTCAACAAATGTATTATCTTTTGTTCTGTTTATTATTATTATTTTTTTAAATAAATACTTAGGTTATGCAATACAATAAAATTGCATAATTATTATAACCCATAATATTATATAAAGGCTAATCGAAATTTAATTTATTCCAAGATTTTTGTTATCATTTGTACCTTTATCTTACTATCATTAATTATAAATTGATATTTATCGTTATAACCCAAAGTAATTAACATATGTACGTTATGTTTGAATAATCATTATAATCAGATAACCTTAAAAAATTTAACTTGCTAATTCATAATCGGAATAAATTAAAAGTTTTTACGGGTTTAATTTTTACTTTTAAGTTAATTAGTATTTATAATATATCCTATATCACTTGGATCACAATTTTGTTACAAACTACGTTTTTTGGTCCACTTGTCGTTTATTTTTGTGTGAAATAGCAGGGCTACAGAGAAAACCTTTTATGGAATTTTTAAATGTAACATTCAAGTAGTTTATAATTTAATTCTTTGTTGTTAAATTATTTTTGAATTAAAATCTTATAATTTGTAACCAATTAAGTGTACACAAAATAGAAAATCAAATTATACTAATAAATTACAGAAAAAGTACACATAAATAAGCAAAACCAAAAGTTTATTGACTGAGCTTTTTGTACAAATTGTCTGACTATTTTAGACCTAATTATATTAAACTTTATATGTATTGTTATTTTATACATTTAAAGGATTCGGTTTTTATAAAATTATATCATAATTAATATGACCTTAAAATTTAGAAGTTAAGAAAAGAAAATCAACACTTTATTTAATACTGATTTTATATTATAATGAGAAAAAGGCACAAAATTTCGTGTATTAATTAATATACGTAATTCGTATATTAATATAACATACGTTTTAAATAATTTAAATTCAATCATGTATAAGCCATAAAGTCATAGTGCTATAAGTGCTATAAAATTCGAGCCCTGTTTATTAATTACTACATTCAACATATTAATATTGGGATAATTAAATTAATGTTATTTTATAATTTTTGGCTATATTTGTTTAATCACTAAAATATATCAAGATTTACAAATGTATTCTGCACAATGCAGCCCCTCAGTAAATGCTTTATATTTTTAGTCGGTTAAGTAAATGTGATCAATTTTGTAAAAAAAATAAAATAAGTAATTATGTAATTAATGTAAAAATCAAATTTTTTTTTTACCCATTGGGTATTGCATAAAACATAATTAAAATTAGTATCAGATCCAGGGGAAGATCTTTAAAATTAGTATCAACCTAAAAAGAAAAAAATCAACATTTTAATAATGGGCACGTATAAGAGAAAGGGTAGACCAAAACCCCTAAGAGACCTTTCCAACTGACATAGTTATAACATATTCTTTCTTAAAATAGGAATGAAAACTATGAGAGTATTAAAAATATTGTGGAAAATATAATTTTAATCTTACTTATTTTTCTAAACATTAATTATAACAATGTAAAGTTTACAATTTGCGATTTATACTTGTATTTCTTATTAAACTGTACCAATATGTATACGATTGACAATAAAACAATTTTGTACAAAATTTGTTGTTTTACTTTTCCTTTTGTTAAATTTTTTTTTAATATTTTTTAAAATATTTCTACTATTTATAGTTAACTAGAGTATTTTGATATGTTTAGGGTATTATATAAAAGTGGTAGAAGCACATTAAGTACTTTTCGGTTTTACCATGAAAATTTCCTTGAAAGGAAACAAATCATCACTATCAACATACTCTAAAATTTAACAAATATTATACCAATTAGAAAATTTTTAAGATTTAATGAAATATCAAAAATAAAATATAACTTAAAAATTATTCATATATAATACTAAATTATTCAAAAAAAAAAAAATAAAAAAAACAAAGCTTCAAAATTATATTTTTTTAATACAAAATATAACAAAATACAAATATTATTTTATTTTTTTATTATTATTTGCTTGAGTATAACTAAATTTAAGGAACAAATTTGATAACTTTGATAAATAACCATATACAAAAATATAAATGAAGGCTTATGTAAAAAAAATTAAAAAAAATATATATATAACATAGCACTATTTAATAATATTCTATTCATTATTTAATAATTGTATGCATATTTTTGGTTTAAAGGTACAAAGAGGATGGAATTTTAGGCATAAACGTTTAAAAATATACGAGTATATGAGCTGCAAAATATTGTGTGTAATATGGTATACTGTTACACTATATTACATATAATATTTTATTTTTATTTTTTTCTTAATTCTTGATCCATGCACAGTAATAAAGAACTACTATTTTATTTGGGTTGACTTATTATGCGATTAAATGTGTCTATAAGAAACATCTTGGAAACGACTACAACTATTCCAACCGTACGATTTAATTATTCAATTCAATTATATATTATACTAATGTTTGTATTATTTTTTCACTATCATATAAAAAAAATAACGGCCCAAAGATTCATGACCGTCCCATAACTTGAGCGGCCCACCGAGTTATTACTTTTCTGTTTAATAGAAATGTTCTCGTTTTTATGTGTTAGATTTTTTAAATTATAGTTTCCATATTTGGTTTTGTATTATATATTATTAAATATTAAATGTGTAACAAAAATTGTTGAAGTACATGTATACGGTACGAGTGTAGATATAACCAGATATTAAATGACAATTCAATTAAAATCGATAATCACAATTGCTTATAGTTAATAATCCATCGTCAGATAAGATAGCCACACTTTATTTTATTCCATATATTATTGTACATTTGCAATAGATTCGTATTTAAAATAATACATTAAATAAAAAAATAATCATAATGAATAATAATTAATAAATAATAATAATAATAATAATAATAATAATAATAATTAATGAGTAATCATTGATTATTATTTTTGAGGAATACCAACAATATTTCGTAAACCCTAGGTTGAAAAACACGGCTTTACACTGTTATTTTCGAAGGAAACCAATATCAAATGTATACTATAAAATTTGTTACAATTTTAAATATTAAATTAAATATTTATTTAATATTTTCCTTTTTATCTACCTACTTCAACAATAATGATACTTATAGCATATTTTATTTATGTTTAGATTAAATTTCAAACGCACAGAATATTTTAATTCAAGTATATTATTTCATAGAAAAATTAACCATTATTATCAATTTTATATTGATAGAACGTACAATCACATTACAACAATTTTAAATTATAAATTCACATTTCCAAAAACTTTAAAAGTTCATGATAAATTAATGGATTAACTTTAAAAAGTTATTTTAAAACCATACTTTTTCTGAAAATCCGATTTATAATATAGCTATTTTGGATTTTTTTTCAAACTATAGAATAAAATTAAATATTTTCAAATTTGAGTTCTAAATATCAAAAAAATTTTTTAATACAATTTTGTTGTAGCAAAGGACTTAAGTATTTATTAAAAAAGAAAAAATTAAAAATAATAAACAGAGCGAAAGTTTTTCCATTTGTCAAATCATCTTGGGACACTGTATACACGAAAGAAAAATGTTTTTTTTTGCTTTGTAAATACATTCTAACACCGATCGTGCGAATACATTTTTTTTATCCAAGAAACGATTATATAAGTGTAAAATTGTTATGATAATATTGACTTTTAAAAGCCACACATTTAAAGTCATGTATGTTTGCGAGCTTTTATTGAATTAAAATGTCCCTCACTTAAAGGTCCTTTTTTTTCAAATTGTTTACTTTGGTCTTATGAATTATAAAATATCCAATAATCGTTTGTCAGTTTATTTGATATTTGTACGTTTTATGTTGCTAGTACATACAACGGATTTTTTTTTTTTTTTTAAAAAATAAACATAATTTACGCATCAATGATTACTACTGATGTTATTACTAATATAATTATACGCTACTATAATTTATTATTATGCAATTAATCATCCTATTTTTTTTCTACTGAAAGTTTGAATATGTCATTCTTGTTGGCGTGGAAATTAAATTTTTTTTTTATTTTCTTACACAGAACTGATTTGCTAGGTAGTATACACGATTGAAAATGTTAATAACTTTTTAATCAACCAATTCAGAATACTATTAATAACTTCATTTATATTGGGAATTTTTTTTTTTTAAATACTCATATATAATTATTATTGTTATAAATTGATGAATTTACGGTAAAAATATCAGCTATTGAATTCTTAATTTGACTCATATTTGCGTATATTTTGAAAGTATTTAGAATAATATAACAATTTTATTTTATTTTTATTTGTCTATTTGGATAATAAAGTTAAAACGTAGTTTCGTCACTATTTAAGACATTCTAAAACTAATGTTGCAATTATTTCTATATAATTTTTAAAAATCATTAAAGTTTCTTTATGCATGTTATTTAATCATTGTTAGTGTTTGCATTTTATAATATTAATTTTCAATATTCGTTGAACTTGCAGCATACGTCTACTGGTATTTATAATATTGCTCGCTATTAGTCGTTCTGATTGATGCACTTTGATCACTTGAGTTTCTATAAATTATTAGTGTTTTTGTTTCATTAATTTTGAAAACCTAATGCAATTTCAATGTGATAGTTCTTACGCATTTTTCGATGTGTAGGGTAGACTATTCGTGAGAAAAGTACACAGCTGTTCTCCTTTTCACTCAATGCCGACCAGAACAGGTTATTTCAAATTACTTAAACAGTCTCGAAGAAAATGAAAAAAAATGCAATATATAATGTACTACAGGGGTGAACTACCATTGGGTGAAAACTAAAAAAAAACTTTCTTTCATAAAATATGAAATTATGGATGATTTAGTTGGGTAATTGAAGTTAAAAAACTGGTTACGTCGGTAACGCAATTAATAAAAAACTGGTGGTATTTATTCATATTAAATGGAAAAAAACCATCTTGTAGTTAACATTTACATATACGATAGATCAAAAAACCCAAAAAATAATTTACAATTTTTTTTTTTTTTATATTTTTTTAGCTTTTTATTCTAAAAACGTACACTTACCTAAGTTATACATACACACATACATATATACATACATATACATATATATATATATATTGTAAGCTCTCGTGTTATAATATGTTAATTAGGTTTATTATTTAACTTTCTATTTTATAATTAAATGTTTACTAATTTGTATACATTATTACATTTCAAAGCTGATATTTTTATTAAAATTAATTCGTTAAATATGTTATAAAAATTAATTGTACACATAAAGTGGTGTACTAACGGGGGAAAAGGGATAACTCTCCCCTTCCGAAATTTTTGTGAAGAATTAGTTTCTTATCAGATGTACATATATTTTTGGTTAATACAGCTATGCATTATCTTATGCATGTACCTATGCGTATTTGAGTATTTCCAAGAAAATATTGTAGACAAGGACGGTGTAATTATTACAACTATCTACTAATTACTATTTTAACCTATAATCGTTATCTTATTATCACGGCACTACTTGTGCTAGTAAGTAATTCTAATATGGTATGTTTACACTCGTGCGCTTTTTCGTTTATTCGATGCATACGTCATATCGCACCACGAGATGAACTAAAAAAGCTTGCAATAGTGCATGCCCTTTCGAGTTGAACGACTAGATTTTTGTAGCATGCACTACAATGGAAGGTTATCCGCGGCCAGTGGCAATCCGTTCAATACACCGTGCTTTTTATACTGCATTTCATCCCGGTAGCTAAATATCATATCGTTATCAACAACTTAATTTTAGCTGATACAGCTTCTCTAAAATGAGTGTTTTGTTTTACCGTTTCTGGTTCGATTATATTTAATATTGAGTAAAATTTGCTCTGGGCATTCGCGTACATTTTTTAAATAAAGTATCTCGTATAGTTGCAAATCATCTATAGTTACAAAATGCCGAATTTTTAAATAATTATTGATCCGCAAAAAACACTTCTTCCTACGTTTTTTATTTGCACTCGCAATAATTAAGTAGGCCGACTAGCACCAAGAATAATATGCGAATCCGACCAGTTTTTTGTTAACAACCTGGAAGACGACTGATTTGTGGTGTCGCTAGTAAGAACATAAAAAATCATGCATTTATTGCATTCAATAAAGACATGGATTAGATAAAAATAAAATTGAATTTTGAAACACAAATTGAATTGAAAATTGAAGTGGAAAGCGCATAAGTGTAAACATACCTATACATTACCTATAAACTAAGTGACGAAAAGTTATGAACGGAACTAGTATGTGTTATTTCATTTGTTTTATTCATAAATATATTTAAATTTATTAAAGTTAACGATATGTGTTATTTGTTTCAGGACCACCAAATTGTTTGTTTAAAAATTAACCCTCCCCCCCCCCAAAAAAAAAAATCAGGTCTAAGTACGTCACTGTATACATAATTTGTTAATCACTTTAGGTTGAAATATATTTTTAACATATTTAATAAATTATGTTTTTATTATGACTGTTAATATTAAAGGTAAAATATTTTTATTGAACATTTTTTATAATTATCATTTTCAAACGATAATCAATTTCAAGTTAAACTAATTATCTCTTTTGTATTGAAAAATTAATTTCATAGGAAACATAAAATTCGAAAACGAGTTAATACAATGTACATAAAATCAGTTTTAACTTAATAAAAGAAGGCGAAAGAAAAGTTTTGTTTCATTGAAAGTATATATCGTATAATATATTTAAAAAAAAAAAATATAGTTATAGAAAACCATTTTAGTTTCAAAAAATCATTAATAATGTGAAATGACATAAATAATGAGCACATTTAGGATTAAGAACACTGTTATGTTTTAGAGCATAAAGGTTAATGTCTAGCATTGTATATAAAATAAAGTAAAAAAAAGTTTTTTTTTTATCTTTTCAACCTATTCATACATTTAATGAACTACGACGCATAAAATAAATTCTCTAGTATACATTCTCAAACAGTATAGTAGTGAATAGTTTGGGATCTAGTTGTATAGATATATTACAATATTATCATAGGCCGATAATATTGTGAATAATTATTCTGAATAATGTAAATAATATGATGATTTTACATTTATCGAGTAAAATACTCAACATAATCCAGTATTGATGCATCGTTACGAATTAAGGATTATTTAAGATGGATATTTTATTATAAAAATTATTTAAATATTATTTAGTTAGAAAACATAATTCGTCGGTTGATTGTAGAACGTAAAAAAAAAAAAATTAGTACTTTATTCTCACTTCTACAGTTGGGCTCAATCGTTTTATATTATATCATCAATTTTCAGTGAAAATTGCATTTTATATATAATGATATAATCAAAAAATGGAATATAATTTTGTAACCTATTAAAAACTACGTAGAAAACGTGGGATTATTTTTAATGTATTTTATATATTTAATAATACTAAATATTACATATTTTTGTAACATTTTAAAGTGTAAAATGAATAAGCTCATGTGGGGGCCCATGGTACTTAACTATATGAAATTCAAAGTTATATTATAATATATAATTAATTTGACTTCAAAGCTATTTAAGACCTATACTTATTATAATTAAACACAAAATTATAAAATTATAAAGTATCGATGTTAAGAACTTTACAACTTAACAGAATGATCAGCAGTTTGTTGTAGTAGCCATTCTATTAATTTAAATTTTAATATTTATTTGAATATTTTTAAAAATGATTTTTACAAGCTCGAACAGAGTAACGCGGTAGTGGCAGATCAAACCAACCGAAGCAGTGTATGTGTAACGACTGTAATTCTAAATAATTAGCACCCTCGTTGAATACGCGGGTTGAGTGTATTGGAAATGTTAGCAAAATGAAAACTGCTAATCCTATTATCGCAACGATTCAATACATAAATAAATAAAAGAGAAATTAATTTCGTTACATCAACGATACTGTTTGCCCTATATATTTTTGTCGAGGGATTCTATATCAAGCAAACCTTCCCCCGGATATATAGACGCTGGCAGCTTTTAGGGTATATGAATCTATGTAGGTACTTATTCAAATCGGATTACTAGCTGTTGGTTGTTACTGCTTTTAGCTGTTTTTTAGCCATCTACATACCACATCATTCGCGAGTGTACGATCGTAAGCACTGCTGCCGTAACGGGTATAACAGTAAATATTTATGATATGGACGGCAATTTATTTATCAGTTTTTTTTATTTTTTCATTTTTATTTAAAAGTAAAGCGACATTGTGGAAGTTGTTAACGGTATTAAAATTCAAATCCATTCCAATGGAAATCGTTTTTAATTACGAAAACAGGACGTGTTTCCTTTTCGCGTGACGACCGTAATGACCGCGCGCACTTATAAATTTACTTAAAACGCATTAATTCGTCGTCCGGCCGAGAGTATACGTATACGTGTATTTATACGGTTAAAGGTTTCTTTGTTTTTGAAACGTATACACAAGAATTTCAACCCCCAATTCATATAACGGTAGAATGCGACCAGATTATACACATCAGGCGAGCCCTAAGTTGACGTAATTTCAGCCTTTGTTACTACACGGGCGCACACGTATTTATGTGCATCAGATCCACCTGAATAACTTCTGTTCCCCAATGTATGTTCTGTTTTATCCGATCCAAGTGTGGATAATGTTGTACGTTACTATACTGCATACGACGTTTCTTAACCTTTGTACAGTGCGGCAACCCAAAATATCAAATGTTTTTTTTCTTGTTTAAACACCAGTATGAATTTAATAAAGATGTAAATCGATTTGGGGATCTCTGGTTGATCATGTTTATGGAGAATTTCGATTTTTTTTTTTTTTTTTTTAGAATAAGCAAAATAAAACGATGATACAGTACATGCGGTCTATTGATGGTCGTAAGAATTTGAATGTTTCTGAAAAAATACAAACTTCCAAAGTGTAAACGACAATATTTACGAATTCAAATTAAAATATTATCATAATTTCCAAACGATAATGATAAATGTAAACAGTTTTATATTTATGAATAAATATATATACTAAATGACATGAAGCTATGTTTATGAATATTTCTAAGAATAATACACTAGTTGTTATGCGCTGTATTCAGCAGATCCTTATTTAAATTATTAATCACATTAAAATATAAGTATAATATTAGTTCAGGTATAATTGATAAAAATACAAAAATGAAAAACATTTTTTAATATTTTGTGTATTTTTAAACAATTTACTATTATATAAATACATTTTATTTAAACAAATTATATATATATATATATATTCACACGAATTAGAGGTTACATAAATGTTTATTATTTTAAGCGAAAAATATGTTAAAGAAATAATTAACTAAATTTTTTAAATTGTAAATGAACTTAAGTAATTTTTAAACTAAATATTTTCTGATAGTAAATATGATACTTGGGCTAGATTTTAAACTGGAAAACACAATGGTGAATAACTAGAAAAAACTATGAACTTTTTTAATTTATACAATAACTTATATTAATAGGCATTATAATATAAGCTACATAACATTAGACAATTAAAATGGTAAATTTAATTACATATCAACCTATAATAATTACATTTTTTTTTTCAAGCCGTGTCCATCACAATATTATAGATTTTTATGGTACATATAAATTTAATTTAGGTTAAAAAATATGTGTTCTGAAATATTATGCTTTTGAGGTAATTTATATTTTATTGAATCCGGATTCAACTAATCGAATTATACTATATTGTGTAACTACAATTTTTTAATATTAGGATAGTTTTTTATTATTCACATTTCTCAACTTCATAAATTATATTTAATTGATTAACTGGCAAAGTAGGTAAAATCACATTACAGCATTGTTATGATTAGTAAATACGATGTTCTTGTTCAATGATAAATCACATCTTGTTGTATATTAAACGCAAGATGGACATTTATAAATATTATTAACATTCGTACTAATCATTATTATTAATGTATGATAATTTATCCACAAACAAAGACACAACAATATATTTTAGAGGTGCAAGAGTTATACAAATAAGCGCAAAAGACATTTTATATAATTCAGCAATAATAATTACTTTTATTTAAAATAATAATAATGATACTACACTAATGGGAATTAACGTTTTAAAACGAATTAATCTTTTGAGTGAATTTTGCGATATATTTTCGTCATTAATTAAAAATTCAATTATGGTATTCACTTTATAAAATATTTTTGAGCGCATAAAAATTACACAAAACTTATTTTGAGATTAACGCTGCTGATTATGTTTATAATATTATAATAATATACAATAAATGACAACAAGAATTTATTATTTATGATAATATGGAGCAATGAGATATAGTGTCACTTATATATATATATATCACTTTTATAATACATTGTTATTTTGACTATTCTCTTGCATGAAACATCATGACTATCTTGTGTTAATAATATATGATAAGATGCACACAACAGCCCATCACACATCATCACAATTATAGGTTTAATAGGAAGTATATTACACACTGTAAAAATTTTAGAGTAATTTTTAAATTACTCATTTCAGGTTAAGCGCCACGTAGGGTCTATAGATCCTTCATATGACTTGTCAAAATGATTCTTATCAAATTTAGTAAGTTTGTCTAAAAATGTTTTCACATTTCAGCGAGAAGAAAGACAATTATCAGTTTTTATCACATTTAAATAAAATTAAATATTTTAAATATTTAAATAAACAAAAATAAACAGCTGAGGCTATAAAATCGGATGAAATCATGGTATGGATAAATTATATTGCTGTATTGGTATTTAAAGCTTTTGAAGCCATTTGAACCATTTTTCCTCTCAAAAATAACTCCGAGTAAAAGAGATCGGGTAGATCAGTTCATTTTACTAATAATATTTTATATAGTAGTATAACCAAATTTCTTACTAAGTTAAACTAATAAATTCTTAAATACGTTAAGTTAATAAGTTATTAATAAGTTTAAATTTTAATTGAAAATTTCAAGTGTCTGTAATCAACACAAATCTCATTTAAATATTTCATCAGTTATGAAATTTCATAAAATGATAATATAATTACTCCATCATATAGTCTCTATAACTGGTCTAATGCAATAAAGTGTAACAAAATTTTAGGATATGCTGAGTATCGGTTAGAGTTTTTTGTAATTCTTTCTCAATTTTCCTCAATTACATGGAAAATTATCAAGAAATTAAAATAATAACTACCTCAAATATCCTACATTTTCTATCAGGAATCTCTCATAATTGTGATGATAGATGTAAACTTCCTGTTAAAAATCGTATAAAAAGACACATCAAGAAGTCTTCCTCAATTATACCTATGTTCTACTGAAGAAACAAGAAAAGTAGCATTTTTAAAATACATGTAGATCGTACAATAGGTAAGTCTATATACAAGTATAAAATTCTTAATGGCTCTGTGCAAATCACAACTCTTAAATACCAATCGATGTTTTATATTTTTTATTTCGAGTTGGCTGTACGGGTAATTTATTTCTAAGACACCAGTTCCACGACAGTCACAATTTACTATACCATCTATTGGGGAGCGTATCCTATGCAGAATGCACAACCCAATATAATATGATGGAAATTAAAAATAATCATGATGTCCGATAGTTTACGGTGTTTATTAAGGTGAACGAGAGGTCATGGTTTTCCAATCGCGGAGCACACAGCAGAATCGTTGGCGGTGCGTGTCGGAAACTCATCGCGACGGTTCCAGATCTATCTCCTATATTAGATGGGAAACCGGGTGCTACGTTAACGATATGCCCCGCCAACTGATGGTTGATCAGAAAGATAGACGTGGCCATCTACAGTCATTGTAATAACGACTACTGCGCGGTCCGCATTAACTTGCACCAATGAATTACTTTGTTTAATTTTTTTTACAGAAATAAAATTCAGTTATTGGTAACAAATATTGCAAAGACTAAGGACTCTTAGGACTACTAGGATCCAGGCCCGGTAAACTCTTAATCCGGTCTTGCGTAAACCAAGTACACTTATTTTTTAATGTACTTCTTTATATCTTTAGCTAAGCTAGAAGAATGATTCAGTAGATGATGAATTATCATTAAAAAAAAAAAATTTAAAACATTTATCAATAACCAATTTTACTAGTTAATACCGAAACTGAATAGTGAATAATAATTAAACCCTGCGGTTGGCAAATATTTGTACCATAAATTAGTGATAAGAAATGATTTGAGTTTGAGCCTAACCTCAATCATAATATTTTATAAAACCATCATATCCAAAGAGCCGCATTAGTTTTAACAATTTTTTTTACATTTTATTTTTTATTATATATTAAAGGCAAAATCTTATTGTAATTGTATTATAACATTGTTGTGTTCGAATAACCAATACTGTTATATATGATAAAAATTACTGCGTATGAGAGTATATAAAACCTATCAAATACGTAGCTAGAAATCATTTTATTTGAAATATCGTTATATATGGCATCATAATAATGGCTATAGGTGAGTTGCGGCCCGACATGTCATTAACGTTTTGGTGACCAATGAATTGCAGTCCAGTCATATTTTATCACTAAGTTAATTGCGGTGTTTCAGGCAAATCATACCGCTGAAAAATATTACCGGGGGGGGGGGAAGAATATTTTCCTAGGCATATTTTACCCCCGATAAAATTATCCTAGGTTATCGTTACCCCCGGTAAAATTAAGCTAGGTTGATTATACCCCTTCGGTGGGTACGATTATCCTAGGAAAGTTTTACACCCCGGTAGGAATATCCTAGGATACTCCTACTTCCGGATAATCTTACTTCCCGATAAGAATTTACTAGGAATATTGTACCTCCAGAGGGTATGATTTTCCTAGGATATTTTTACCCCCCCCCCCCCCCCCCCCCCCCCCCCCCCCCCCCCCCCC
>NW_020272878.1:136999-199931 GCF_003268045.1 Sipha flava
TTGTTTTTTTCTCCTTCCTGTTATCTACTTAAAATAATTTTTACCAATATATCATATGCAATTTTATATTTCAGAACCACAATTTTGCTAATTATCTATATTTTACCATTTTCCGATAATTGGCGTAATTAAAAAGTAAAATGTTCGGTGTAGTCAATAACCCGACCCGGTCGTTCGTCAAATATTTTTTTGTTTGTTCAGTGGGTATATCACTGAATGAATTCTAGATATTGAATATTTGTATGCGTATTTTCGTATCAGTCATTATCAGTTTTATTTTAATAACACTACGGTGTTTTAATGTGTTGGTCGTGGATGAACGGGTCATTTATATGACCCCTGACCCGTTTTTCCCATCTCTACGTATGAGTAAATTGAACCGAATATCCGAACGAGTCTTTTTACTGGATCTTTTAAACGACCTGATACAAAAGAACCGGATCATTTAAATGACCCGTTCAATCATTGAACTAAATATTCAGTTCAATGGTTCTGATTCAGTATAGGGCATAGGCTCAAAACATCCTATCAGATCGCGAACGGGTCTTTTATCCGGATCTTCTTGATGACTTGATCTGAAAGAATCGGAACACTTAGATGAACCATAATTCCCAACTCTACACTGTACGCGCCTTTAGATTGGTAATAGTACTGTGACAGCCAGATGTTTATCGATTTCACCGAAATCATAGTATTTTTGGAAATTATTTGTAAGGCGTTATCGACTACACCGAACATTTTACATGTTTATTACGCCAATTATCGGAAAATGATAAAATATAGATAATTAGCAAAATTGGCAAAATTGGTTCTGAAATATAAAATTGCATATGATATGTTGGTAAAAATTATTTTAAGTAGATAACAGGAAGAAGAAAAAAACATATTTTATTAATAAAATAACGTTTATACCTACAACCATTGTCTTTACATTAAAAAACAGATCGCTTAAAAAATAATTGTATTTGTGCTGTGTTTTCAGAACGTAGGAATATTGTACCGGGGGGGGGGGGGTAAAAATATCCTAGGAAAATCATACCCTCTGGAGGTACAATATTCCTAGTAAATTCTTACCGGGAGGTAAGATTATCCTAGGAGTATCCTAGGATATTCCTACCGGGGTGTAAAACTTTCCTAGGATAATCGTATCCACCGAAAGGAGTATAATCAACCTAGCTTAATCTTGGGTTGGGTTAATTCGCCATTCCATGTTCATTGGTTTTATCATATGTTCACGTGCTCTTCTACTGAAGTTGTTATAGATTTTGAATAAGCTATTCACAGTGCTGTAGCAGAAGTCATCCCTAATGCAAAAATAAGAGGATGTCGATTTCTTTAGGACAAAGTTGGTGGAGGAAAATTCAAAGTTTAGGACTCACGAAAATGTATAATACAAATACAGATGAAAGTTATTATTTAAAATTTTTTTTTGATTTGCCATTTTTAATTCTGGCAACGTCATTGATTGTTTCACGGATGCTTTTTAAGCAATATTTCCCGCTAAAGATGATCGGGTTGTACAATTTACCGACTATGTTTTCGAAAACTATAAATCAACGGAAGCTATATTTCCCCCAAATATTTGGGCACAGTTTTCTGCTAGCTGTAATCGAACCACTAACGACTGTGAAAGTTTTCATTCACACCTAAATTCATCGTTCTACTTTTATCATCCTAACATCTATAATTGTATTGATGTATTAGTAGAAATTCAATCAGAAATGTATATCAAATGTAGAAGCAACGGAATAAAAACAAAGAAAGTATGTGAAAAGAAGCATTTATAAGACAACAGATGACAAAGCTAGCATAAAAAGAAATAGAGCAGTTTGATTTCATTAATTCATTACGTTTTGCCCAATCAATAATCTAAAAAAATTAATTTTACCATAAATTACCATATATTTTGCTATTTTTACAAAAATAATAATAATAAAAAATAAAAAAAACAAATTTTTGGGAGACGACTCAGCCATCTTCCTCGTGGTGTCTTTTGGGTAACGCTGAGAGGATGATATGAAATGATAAATAAAATGTGGCCGCAACTCGTACGTCTATTTTATAAATAAGGTCCACAACTCGTACGTCTATTTGATAAACACAGGCTGCAACTCGCCAACACTGATACTAATTGCATTTAACTATACTTTTATTTTGTTTACTGTGGAATTTAATTTATTATAGTTTGGTGATTTTTTTTACTGTAAATAATGTCACTAAAAGAAATTATTAGTAAACATAATAAAATCTTAGTCTCAATAAATAATATTTACTGAAATAGTGTAATTAATTTATGTATGATAAACGTTATTAGCAATTTAATTATATTGCAGTGGCACTAAAGTTTAATGAAGAATGCTAAAATGATAATCGCAGAAACATATAAAAATATATTGCTAATAAGTAAGGCTCGGAAGTTCATGGCCTTAAAAACATTAAAAAATGTCCTAAAAATATGCAAATATGACATAAAAATGACAAAAAATGTCCTTAAAAATGACCTAAAAAAATTACAAATGTTTATTTTTAATTAATAAAAATACATTTTTTTAAATATTTTAATCTATTTTACTTTGAAATTCTTTATAAATTTATCAAAATTTAGAAATTACTCAAAATATGACATAAAAATGACAACAAATGTTCTTAAAATATGAAATAAAAAGTTACAAATATTTGTTTTAAAAATTTATCAATGCTTACAAATTACTTAAAAATCAAAATTATTGCATTGTACAATAAGAGCATATTTGATGTAATCAAATTAAATGAACGAAAATTATCTGTTTATAAGTATTTATATTTTGAAAAACTTCTCTCCATGTCCACCGATGTGATTGAAAGATGCAGACGAGCACTAATCGATGTTTTAATTTTCGAAAATATTACGAAAAAATAGTAAAATGTAGGTATATTAATATTCACTATAATACGATAATGACAAATGTAATCGGCGAGATAAAATCGGACAAGTCTCTTAACTCATCAATATAATAGTGTAACGAGACAACATATTCCTGAGTATAGCGTACATTCTAATATCGCCCTCAAGGCGTCAAAACCGGCTGATCAAATATTATCATCGAAACTCATTAGACCAGGTAGCGCGCGATGAGCCGACCATTTAGGAACCCGCATATATACCACCGATTGCTATACAGATATTAGACACTTCTATTGTTGACATAAGGAGATATCACACATATAATGGTCACGAAATCTGCGTTCAACACATTCCCCTGTACCTGGACGTGCTATCGATTATGCACATGGGCACGACTGATTCAAAGTAATCATCGTGTCATACGTATTGCCTAATCCTTAATTGCCCCAAGTACTCACATTACCCCGTGAGCAGCAACATAGTGTTCCGTACCGTTGAAGAGAGTGTGAGCCGTCGCCGTCCGAGTGTAACGAGCCATCAGCCGACCAGTGTCCGCCCACAGTACGTGAGAGCCCAGTACGAACACTAATATCTCTGTTTAATAGTGAGTAATACTTAGTAATCTATGTCGTGTAAAAATGTGTAAACTCGACAACGAGTATTATATGTAGCAATTGTATACCGAATTGTGAGACAATAATAATTATTGTTATTATTGATTAGTATTATTATTATTATTATTATTATTATTATCATTAATTGTTATTATTCTTCATTGTTATTTATTATTCTTATTGTTATAATTCTGTAACTAAAAAAGTTAGCAAAATAAAAAAAGTTCTACAGACTTTAAGTTTTGTTACAATAGTTAATAAGAAACAATAAGAAGTGAACTAGTGTGAAAACGGTAAAAATGACTAAAAATATGAAAAAATGTCAAAAAATGACTTAAAATGTAATAAACACCGAAAAATCCGAAAAAATTCAAAATATAAATTAGTTGTTAAGATTCACATGCTAATGAAACATATTTGTGGCTAGGAGAGCATCGTCAAAAAGTTCAAAAAAAAAAAAACCAAAATGCATCGATTTCCGAGCCCTACTTATAAGCATATGTTAATTACTGTGACTACTCCTGGTAAAAGTTGCAATGTCTTAAAAAAATTATATCTAGACACGAAACTTAAAATTAAAATGTTATGTTTAATGTTTTAAATATGACATGGCATGTTGTATTTAATCTCATATAATTCGGTGATTAAAACACTTGCTACTGTTACACCTTGCGCGAAGGTTCAATATTGACAGCTAGTACTCATTAATCGAAATTTACCGTTTAAAACGAATCCGAAAAAAAAATCTCAATAAATCGGTATTCCTAACAATATCCGAAGTATTAAAAAAATAATAACAACAATACAATTTTTTTAAAAAAAAAAAAAACCTGTCATAAGCTATAAATCACAGTCGAAGTCGAAATCTATTTGAAATATCACTTAATATCACACAAAAATTGCTCGATGAAACTCCTTGGGTAAATCGCAGACGCAAATCTATCCTAGGTTAAATAAATCGTTTTCGCCACCGCCGCGGTAGTAATAATATATGATATGCAATAATATACAATAAAATATTACACACTCTCGACGCGGTTTCATTCCGATATCGAGTGTTACACGTACATACACAGTATTATTTCGGTGCAGGAGAATTTCGATCGAATCCGATCGCTTTCGAACCACGGCAACGCTGCACACTATCGTATTATATACCATTTTTTATGCACATATAACAATACATTTACATAATACGACGATTCCGTGTCGACGATCGCACAGTGCATGCGATAATAAAAACAATAACGATAATAATAATAATAATATACGCGAAATCCAATACTGTTTCGCGGGAAAAACACGGATTTGCATACGTAGGAAACGAGGGATGGCGGAGAGCGTGACGGATTTTAATGCGATATCGAATGTGGGGGGACTGATGTAACATTACCATGCATCGGTCGATTGACGGATGGACGGACAAAAAGAAATAACGAGATCCTGTTCCGGTTCCCTTTCAGAATTTGGCGTGCGCACGGAACGGAAACGGAAACGTTTTTGAGCGAAGGTACGACGACGCGACACGCGCACGACGTCTGATACATGGGATTATTGTGTGCGGCAACACCGCGTATAATGTGCATGTGTATATACGTATACATAAAAGAGGAGATTTTCAGGTGGTCCGAATACCTCGGTGGAGATGGTGGTATGTTAGTCCTTGACCAGACTCGCACGGACGGTTTATCGCGTTAGGACGAGAGCGCTGCCACCGTTTTCCTACGACTGGCGCATTTTGGGTTGTTTTATTTTTATTATTATTATTATTTTAATACAATTGTTTTACGGGTGTTCTGTCGGTCATCCAATAAATTCCGTCCTCTTGTTTTTTCGTGGCATACGAATACTTAGACATCGGACATAACAATTCTACACAGTACATGGTTGTACTCTTGAGTTCACCCATGTACAGCGTAAAATGTTGTACCTTCATAAGCTCTTGTGAAATCGTATCGGTGTCGGTTCATGTGGTTTTGGATCATATTTATACGCTGTTGAGGATCGTTACGACCGTTGAAAACCGATGAATTGAAAAAATCCAATTGTAAAACAATAGAAATCATAATTGATTCTAAGTCTCAACAAGTTCTAAGCCACCCTGTAATGGCAGCATGTATCAACAGCATTTGGGAATTTGAGACAAGGATTAAACGTTATTGTTACGATGATTATATATTGTAATAGTCGATAAAAATTAGTGAACGGTGTACATATAAATTTAGTTAATTTTTAACTATCGCATGTTATCGTTATAATAATAATATGTTATTCGCGTTAGGAATATCAATTTAGGGATTAAAACAAAAGTGATTTTTGATAAACATTCGTTACGAACCACACATACCATAGTATATCTATGTCCAATAACCATTGTGTTCGATTTCAAAAACTAATGTTGGAAAAAAAACCAAATAAAATTAACTGAGATATACAAGAAAGCAATGAGTGTTCATTAATCCTCGCGTTATTTGCCCATACGTATACTTGACTGTGTTTATGCACACAAACACGATTCACGTTGATCAATTCACTCTAATCACTTGCATTAAAGGCGCGTTTACACGGTGACAGTACAGTCATGACAGCACTGTCGTATAGTAATGTGACAGCTACTGTCACATGAAGATGAGCGTTTACACGGTGACAATAATTGTCATAACAAATATTGTGTTTCGTGCGATAGCTAATTAAAATTGACTAACAGTGTCACTAGTTTATTTTATTATTCACTTTATTATAATTTATAATTAACTGATTCACTTATTGTTTTAATTTTGCCTATTCTTAAAGTCAGGTATACATTTATCTCATAAACAAGGATGCTCTTCGTAATATTTTAGAAATTGAATAGTATCAAAAGCCATTTTGAATTATAATTTCATTTATATAATTTTCAATTAATTATTATAATTAGATATATATTATTATTTAAACATTTAAATTAATTGAATAAAAACTGTAGGTATATGTCATAACAAGTAATAATTGATAACAACAATACAAAAATCGTACTACGGTAGTAGTTGAGAGTGTGGTAGTCACTGTTTACACGATAGAAGTGGCTGTCACCAGTGGCGTAGTTACGGGGAGGGTGTAAGGGGTTTCCACCCTCCCCACACAAATTTTTTTTATTGATATTTGATTATTATTTATTAATATTTACATATTATAGTAAAATATTTTGATTTTATTATGATTAGGTATATATTAAAAATTGAATAACAAAATAATTTTCATTAAATACGGGACATAATAATAATACCATTTTAAATGTAATATTATTACATATTACCTCGTTTTAAGATATACTAAGAACACTTAAAAACTTACTCTTAAACAACCCCCCCCCAGAAAAAAATTGTATCTACGCCACTGGCTGTCACACTGTCAGCTAGTTACTGCCTACTATCTAGCAGAGCTAGATAGTTCGACAGTTGGTAGTTGACAGTGTAGCAGCAACTGTCATTATGTTTACACGACGACAGTCTTACGACAGCGACTATCATGACGGCGACTGTCGAGTGCTACTGTCATCGTGTAAACGCGCCTTAACGCCCCCTGTGAACGATATATTATATTCAAGGACATAGGGTGTAGTTTGCTTTTTAAGTAATCCACTAATCGAAATGTACTCGCTGAAAATATTTTTAACCTTTCTTTTTTGTTATTTTATTATTTAAACCAAATTACTGACTATGTTAAAGTTATTAGATTGTTTTTTTTAGCTTTTAGTAACTATTTAAAAGTTTATTATTTAAATATATTTGATCGATGGTTGAATAAATATAAATTTAATAGTTATCTGCCTTTAACTTTCCCAAACTGAATATTTTTGATATCATTTTTAGATTAACTCCGATATTTATTAATTTGTATAAATTATTTTAAGTCTGATAAAAACCGAAATCAATTATCCTGTCTAAAATATTAATTATTATAAGTACCAATAATATATTACCCATATATAAATATTTATTAACAAATTGTTCATACGAATTACTAAAAAATAATAGCAAAAAAAAAAAAAACAATTTTTAGGCAAATAATATTTGTTTTCATTTTCTATCAACATTTTTACGTCGTTAACTATAAATAATATAATTACTATAATGTAATATTAAGCTATTAAGATAAATGTATGATTAGTTAGTATTAGAGTCAATATAAACTAAAATTAAACCAACAGTCTCATTTATAACATTCTTGGTCGAGATATAGATTTTAATAGATGTTTACCTTACCCTATTTAAAACTAAGTTTGGTGTAACTATTAGTGGTTATAAAACAAATAAAACGAAAGTTTTAAATGAGTCGGTTTGATGCTTTTGATTATAGGCTGAATTACCTCTGAATTACCGTCTTTGCTGGTTCCAAATTTTTTTTAAATCCCTTCTTATTGCTCATATGATTATCGGAGAGACCACCATGTCAAATTTCAAATTCATATAGTTTTGAGATATAGTGGTGATCAATGAGTGAGTGGTATCCGACATTGCCGTTAAGAAAATTTCGAGTGTTCATCTCATTTTGGGTCTTACCGTAAAAGCTACGCCTTTTTAAGTATAAATCACCAGAAATAACGGTTAAAATAATAATTTGTTGTGTATTGTAATAGGTAAATATTAAATATAGCCATGCCTATCACGCTTTGCTATGCCGTTTACTAAATTTAAATATATACTATTATCCTTACAACAATGTTCAATTTATTTTAGATCATTTTTTTTTTTTTTATTCGTTTTATCGAGAAAAGTCTGATGTAGTCTATGGTAGCATGTCTGGCAAATCAAATGAATTAAAAAAATCAGTTGGATTGTGTTACAAGTGTAATACATCTACACTTCAATATACAGAAAAATTCTTGCAAATTAATTACTTGTACAGAGATCAAACAGAAGAGATTAGTGTCGTTTTTGGAAGAGAAGATAGTGGCTTTTGGAAATCATTTTCAATAGAATAGACACGTTCACCATTTTCGAGGTCCACATTGAGGTGTGTGACAGTGAGGTTCCTTTCCGTTTTTTCAGTTGTAATAGCAATAACCAAATATAAACTGTTCGTTTGGAACTTATCAGGTCAACTGATTCTTCCCTTTACTTTTTTTCGCAACAAAAGGTAGAATATGTCCTTCTCCAAGGTCTAATTTTTCTCTCTATCAATTTTTATCAAAATTGGTTCTGTGGTTTTGGAGTCCATCGGACATAACCGTCAAATATGTCAAGTAGTTTAGGAAGGCATAGAGTCATACAAACAAACCTTCATATTTATATGCCTAAATTACCCGGTTTCTCCTCTGAGGGATATTTTATTATTTTATATTAAAAAAAATGACACAAATCTCTAACTTAAAAATGTTAGGTTAGAATAGAATATTTGTATATTCAAATATTATTGTTTTTTATTGATTCATACTGTTTAATAATTTACAAAATTTTTAATCGATGATTATTAAAATCAACATTTTAAACAAATCAAATAATTCTATGGTAACCAAAAATGAAAAAGTTTATACGTCCTGTCCAAAACTGTTTCGACACTTAAATATGCGATTTTCGAAAAATTCTTTCTTATTGCACGGTGAAAGTAATAGAGGAACCACTATTTTAAATTTCAAGTTCATACGTAGAGTAGTTGTTGAGATACAACGATCAGTCGGTGGTATTTGGATTTTATATACATACGAGTAGATTTAAGAATAAAATGTATGGATACAATTAGTTAGCTCGATATTTTAGAACACTGGTAGATTAATAATAGCGCACCGCACTATTTTAAAGTGAAATCGAAGCTATCATTTTCTTCACAAGTATTTAAAAATGTAACTATACGGAGTAGATTAGAACTATCTAAAACATAGAACGAACACAAACGTAAAATACCATAACATATAAAAAATAATAAATAAACATATAAAATACCATAACACATACGTAAACCATAAAATACAAACGAAGAGAATCAACGTTCGGTGAAATTGACCGGTCCGGTTAGCAATGAAACGACAATTCTGTATCATAAACGCATACTGTTAATGTTTACGTCACAGCACAATCGCTCGTTGTGTAAAATAGGTACCCACTAAAATCTTAGTTGATACGAGGTGGCGTATGGATAGAAAGTTTTTCGTTAAAAGTATCTGTATGGTGTACAATAAAGGAATTTTACTTTCAATGCTGTATTGGCAACCGTATCGGTCTACGGTCACGGACTAAAAAGGTACTTTTTAATTGATGACGACGATATTTCCCGTTTTTTTTTTTATTATTTTATCATTTTTCTAACAATAGAAATAATATAAATATAATTTCACATGTAAATATGCATTTGAATAAAGCGTTCTAAATAAATAACGACGCAGTATTAGAAGAAAATTTCACAAAATACTTATACACATATAACCTGATAAAAGTTGTTTTATCAGCGCTGGCTCTATTTAACTCATATAATATCTCGTAATGTTGCTCCCGAAGAGCTTTCGAATAGTTTAAAATAATTACGTAAAATATCAACATAGATCACATTGATTTTGATGAATTTATTTTTATTTTTATTCGTATGTTGAAAGTTTTGTTGTTTAATCTAATCTATGTGAAATTATTTTAGAGAGTTTAATTCTATAAAAGCTCTTAGTATCGAATATGTGTGGTGTTTGTAATATATTAAATATTATATTAACTACCAGCATGTTATATAATAATAACGTATTTTTGACACATAAAGCTTAACGGAGGACTTTCGGGCAAAGAGAAGCATTAAACTGTACGTCGAACCCATAACCCCACGAAACTATCTAACTAAAACGCATATATAGCGTGAAATATTCATATAAATATATATATATACACACAAACGATTATTCATTTCGTTAAGTACCCGTTCAATTTCCGACCACAATAGCGTTTTAAACGTGGACACTTAATAATTGTTACAGTACCACGGTTGCACTTTAATGTGGTTTCGTATGATATCGTTTGTACATAAATACATACGGAGTCTTTGAAAGCCGTACAATTATAGACGACTTTAGACATACGATCCAATTCAAATTAATTGATTCAGCCTATATAAATATGTTACAGGAATAGCAACAAAATTACAAAACTAATGACAATTGACTGTGAATGTAACGATATTACAGCTGCTATTCACTTAAGAATTGAGATATAGTTGTGCAACACTATAATCGAGTTACGTGTTGATACACTAACAAGTAGATTTGACAAATTAGCAATTGTTCAACGACTTGACGGTGGATCGTATGAAGTTTATATTATATTACACTAACGTGAAAGTTTTTAAAATCACCTATATACACTATGTATACCATGCTCGTGTAATGTTGATATAACTTTCTAAAACATATTGCCGTTCAAGCATTTCGAGATGATGGATCGCAGTTAACATTTTATAGTTTTAAATAGTAATACATCTGATATCCCCTAAAATAAGTACGAACGAAATTCTAGTATTGTTGCTACTGTCCAATAAACTGAAAATTAAAATCAATATTGATTAAACCATGAAAATGTCATAAAATATATTAATATATATTATACGTGTACACGTGTAAACAATACAAGAGTGCTATTTTGTGAAAGAAATTTTAATTTTTTTCCAAAAGTAGGTTAGTATCTAATATTTCATTGTTAAAATGGGGAAATAGCCTCTATGTATAAACATAAACTCAACTATATTGCTTCTTAGTTATATCCAAAGTTTTCATATTTTATCATAAAATCTACACATATGCTAATTAGTTTTCGAGGTATTGATTTTATCATTTATTTCTTACGTATGATTAATGATATTAAAAAAACACAAAAAAGCTTGTTCAAACTAGGGTCATGTAAAAGCGTAATAAAGAAACACGGAACTTACTAAATTACGAAAATATTAATTTTAAATAATTATTTTTACTCGTTTATAACCTTGATATTAAATAAAGATTCACTTAATATACGAGGCATCTTCGGGGGGTGGCAAATCAGCAGTCGCTAAAGACTTTTCTTCTTCTTTAAATGTTTATTATTTATTATTTTTATTAAACTAGGGATATACATAAATGTGAAAACATGTATGATATTTGGTCCACGTCTTATATTAAAAGATCTAGGAACACCACTGCTTAATATTAGCAGATATAGTATAAATTGAAAAGCATTCGACTCAACACCATTTTATATAATGTAATACTCATAATGATTCAATAAGACATTTAGATTTTTAATCCATTAATTAAGTGCAAATTTGAATAATTATATTAATAGAAGTGACCAAGTCGATAAAATTTCCCTATATTGTTATTGGTAAAAATTATATTTTCACATATCGATGGTCTGCGGAGTTCAATTAATTCTATGAACGAATCACTACAAGTTTTAAAAGTAATTAGATATAGAAAATATAATTTTGAAAAGCAACCTTGATACACAAAAAGTGGTGCGTACATTTGTACTAATTGATACATATTTTTGGGTTCGGTCCACTCCATTTAGTTTGAATATTAAATATAGCAATCAATTAAATACGCGACGAGAATAACTTAAATCTACAGGAAGAAAAAAGAAAAGAAAAACAATACATTTTACTGTGAAACACTAAAAAATCACATAAAAAATATTGAATAAACCGAGTAAAATAAATAGTTGATTATTAATGATGTTTTCATATTAACTTAAGTTTCATTAGGCCAGGTGTTTGTTAAAAAATGATGTCATTCAAACATTATGCACGGTTTGAACAGACTCAATTTACTATAATAATATTCAAATTTATTAAAATATATGTAGGAAATGAGGAATGAAATCAAGTTAAACAATGTTTGTTATTGCCAGTAGACAACATACTACTATAATTATTTAAGATATTATAATTTATAATACAAATAGGATTTGAATGAAAATAAACACTGGATTCAACTGTTTACTTTAACTGCGCTATTGAAATACTACATATCTACATTTTTTCATGGGTGTAAGTAAACCTACTAATTTAATCACAAATTGTTAATTTATTAACAGAAAACAAAAATAAATAAATATTCATGTATTTATTTAAGGGGTCTTGCTACAATTTTTTCTGAATTGGACTATCTTCAAAAATTAAAAAAATTTAATATTTATTATATCACGTATATTCTCGCAATGAATAACTTAAAATAAAAATTTCCCACGTTGAATTATAATTTTGATCCGCTAAAGATTCCGTTATTTTCATGTATATTGGATAAATATTTATATATAATATTATATTATACTCTATACTGATTTTACTTAGAAATTATAAGACTGTATCTACTAAATAGTTCACAAGTTTATTCAGGAATTTTCATTCCCAGGAGTCAGGTAGATATTTATTTGATGCTCCCGTGGTAGACGTAACAAATATTAACTGGCAAGTTTAGTAGCAGATCAATTAGGAAGATAAAAATTCTTATCCAAAAAAAAAATCAAATAAAAATTTATCACGTTCGCTGTATAACTGTATCTATATTTTAATTCGGTTATCAAATATCATTAAATTAAATAAGTCAACTTACTTACAGTAGATTTAAAATTTAAATTATACAAACATCAACATGCATATAATCAATGTAATAGTTTAATACGTCACAGAAAATAGTTGCAATGCGTCAATATAAAATGTATATTAAGTAGGTAACACCTAAAGAATCGTACATCCTTCACGTTTTCTACTTCGGATGAAATACATTAGTCGTGATTTATTTGACAGTCAACAAATATGAATTGCATTCTTATCTCAAGAAATAAGCCAAAGAAAGTAACCTAGTACAGCCATATACCATACCGAAATTCTACGACTTCAATCCATATACTATTTGAATATTATTTGCTAAAATATAAATAATTTATTTCCAATTAAGATTATCAATTTCGTAAATCGACATGAATAGATATAGTTTTAAACCAATAACACTTTTATACTTTAAATTAGTATACATGGAATTCATTACCTACTAAATAAAGTAATAAAAAAATGTGCCTTTATGGAAAAATTGAAATTATTTCAATTCAGAATTTACTTATTACAATAAAAAACATTGCCTTTATAAAAAATATTATGAACTATTAAATTTAATATTTATAAACATTTTACATTTACCAAAAAATATTATAAAATATTTTTTTATAAGCTAATAGATTTATCAAGATATTTATTAAAAATAAATGTATGTACCTACATGTAACTATATGAATTCATTATTAATATACATTATGATTACAATATATTTGAAATAGAAATGTAATTTAACATAAGACACTTGAAATAAAAAAGATATTTTGTTTTAAAAATGATTATTCAAATATTCTATTAAGTTTGAATTATTAAAATATTTTTTTCTAGAATAATTCCTCTCCCAAAAAAACAAATGACAGTTGTTTAGAAAATTGTTTTCTAAACAGTACTATTTTTTTTAAATTTTTTTAATATAGCATAATATTTTAAATTATATTTTTGTTAATATTCTCGTATTTATATGTATATTCTTGAGGTATACTTTGAATCATGCTTAAAATTAATGTTCAGATTTAAAATCAAGTCACTATATTTTTAACATAAATGTTAATCAAAGTGGTATACCTCACGAATACAATGTTTCATACATTCATATCGTTAAAAGTATTTATTTTATTTTTTATTTTTTAATTGTTATAGGATTTTCAAATAAATACTTTCACATTCGATTTTATTATGAATCAAAGCTCTAAAATTTATATGTTTACAAATAAACGACGAAATAAATACAAAGCAACTTTTAAATATTCCTATTCAAAAAATATTTTGTTTATACGTCAAGAAAATTATTTAAAAAATATTTTCATGTTCCTTAAATTTGTCTTACGTTTGTGTTAAATGAGTTCAATAGTAATTGTAATCAATATGAATATAGGTGAAGATAGTAAAATTATTCAAAATAATTTATTATGATATAATTATCAATAAATATTATTATTTTAATAATCAATGTTACTATTATTAATAATACACTGAACGCATACTCAAAAAATAATTCTGGAGAAGGCAATATAATATTATAGTGCTATTATTATTTGTTATAATCATTGATAAATAATTTTTCCTATAAATTATAATACATTAGAAAATTTTAAAATTTTTGTTTTCACCGCTAAAAAATTCCCACCGTGGACAACTGCACACTTTGCGCTTCTCCTTAAACCAATACTGATTACTGATGGTCTTTAAACAATTTTTTATTGTCATAATTTAAACTTCATAGCGATTTGCCAAACTAAATTTTATTATTCAGATTACCGAAAATCATCGTAAGTACTAAATTAATATATATTTCCTGGTCAGAGTATCGTCTCTGATGGATTATTAGTTTAATGAACTCCAAGAAAGCTATTGTACCGATTTCGTGAAAATTTTGTATGGACGACTTCGAAATATAAAGAGGACGATGAAAAAAGAAGAGCAAAAGGAACCTAAAGATTGAGATACACGTTTTCGTGGTATGCAGATGCTAAACGTTAGAGAAATCCCGCCAATGGAGTATTAAATTGTTGTCAAAATATTTTATTCGGTGTTTTGAATAAATCGTTTTAATAATATCGTTTGATACGGGTATTTACTATTTGTCTACTAATAATATATTCCCAGATTAAATTATGGTTTTGTTTAAAACTTTATTTAAATGACAATAAGAACTTTCGTCACATTATTGTCAACATGTATAACTGATTGACAATGTATGTTAATAAATAAATATCGAACATTTCCAACATTTATAAATACTTCATTCCTATATTTATGGTCTTATAGGTACCAATATAAATGTCTTGTCTTTTTTTAGTTTTAAAATTTTTTTTCGAATATATAGATTCATTTTTTAACATCAATTATTTACACAAAGGCACACATTACAAAGTATAATGAATATTAAATTAGTATTTTGTACGAACATTTTTTCCACATTGATATTTAAAAATAAAATATAATAATAAAAATATACAATTTCAATTATTTGAGTGATTAGCATGGGTTATATTAAATACCCGGGTACTATATAACTTACCATGGTACATAAAAAGATTTACGAACTTTTTTCCGAGGGAGTATATTTCGGAATCCACTAAAATGTTAAGTTTTAAAATGTCTTAAAATCTATAACCGATATCCAATAGTATAGGAGAATCCATTAATTAAAAATAAAAAAAAAATAAAAAAAAATGGGAATAATGTTTATCATTTCATATTTTAATATTTTTAAATAGTGTATCGGAAATAGGTTAAAAGGTCATCAACCATAATTCATGGACCGCAATTATGTTGTTTTTCTGGTAAATAGTTATGATAGGCATCATAAAATTGATATGATCTCTGATCATTAATTTTTACAGCATAAACGATTTATGAAAAATATATGTATGTAAAGTTGTATATACGTATAAACTTATTAGTATGAATTTTATTCTCGTTGTATTCTGATTAAAAACTAATTTATGAAGTACTTGAAATGAAATTAAAACGAATTTTATTATAATTAAAATGTAATAAATAAAATCTTTCTTTTTATCTTTGTATTACATTTAAATATTTTCTACATAAAATAATCTTTTTTTTATTTTTTTTTAAAAAATAATAGACAGTATTGTTATTATTAAAAAAAAAACCCTTTCCATATTTTGAAATATATTAAAGTACATTTGAAATTTGTTTATGTTTTTTAAATAACATATTTTAAACTGAATTTGATTCATACATATTGCGTTGATATTCCAATTGATATGTATATTATCCAATATGTATATTTTCATAGCCACTTATGAAATTGTGTTTAGAATGCAATGATTATGAGCTGACAGATTTAAATTACGTTATTAAATACTAAACATACATAGGTATTTGGTTAATGGTTTAATTTTTTTTTTTTTTTTTTTAATTTGCCTTTGTTCGCACATTACAGCAAATGGTTTAATTTACGATTGCAATTTCTCACATATTCAGTTTTTATTATTTTTTTTGACTTTTTATTTGCTTGTTAATTTTAAAATATTAATCTGATTCATTAAATTGGTAACTATGGTGTCTTTGTTGCGTTTAATTTTACATTTTTGAATACAGATGCACTGTTTTAGGGATATAATGATAGGAAATAGAAAACAACAGGTGTAGCGAATTTGGTGTAAGTTTACAGCTTATCTGCTATATGTATTTTAAATTGAATCTACCACATGATTATTCCCCAATGAAGTAATATTCATCGTTTTCTATATTAATTATTCACCCGAACACTTTCTCTTTATTCATTTTCAATACTTTAATATTGTATCATATTGAATTAAATTACATCATGTTGTTTTTTCTTATTTTAAAACAAAATTAACTTTAACTTTAAGGTTCATAAGTGACCATTTCATAATTTTTTATTCTGAAATTAATGATGTCATATTACACTTTAATCAGTGAGATATTTAATTTATTTTACTATTTTGAAAACTCAGATGGTTTCGTTGCATATTTAATATAGTCATTAATAAATTTGAACTCAAATTAGTTTGAACTGTATTTGCGATTCACTATTTTCATGTAGTATAATAGATTGAAGATGGTGATCATAATATCATATTTTTGACATTTGATGATTTATTTTAATTGAACAAAATGTTTGCAATATTTTTACTTAAATAGCTATGCAAGTACCTTTTATATTAGATTATTGCCTAAGTGTGTATCACGTATAATGTTTTCTGGATTGTTAATACTTCAATTTAAATGCTTTATCGTATTTTATACATATAGTTTTAATAAGGATAAAAATAGTTGTTCAATTTTTGTGCGCTCTCATGTGTGTATGTATCTTTCAAACGGTTTATGTGCACACATAGGTCTCGGTGGAATAAGTTTCAAACTCAACCATACAGATAAAAAAACAAATAAAATATCTAACAACATATTATTATACTAAATGGAAAACTCAAAAACCTATTAAAATGTAAATGTAAATTTTGTTTTTCTTGGGCCGCACCTGGTTGAAGTAAAACGAAACATTTTACACGGTAGATATTTTTATGATTATTACAATTATTATTATTATTATTATTATTATTATTATTATTATTACTATCATCATCATTATTATTTCGTCAAAATGTTCTGGTTAATCCTATGAGTGGATAACAGACAAGCCGTATAGTACAGATAGATTTACAAAATGCATTTCCATTTTTCTCTGTGGCTGAAGAAAAATATTTAAAAAATAATGAAAAATAAACAACAATCAACTTTGTTGGTCAAAATAGTTTGAATTTAAGTTAATCCATCCATATGTATAACAATGAATCCCTATTTCTCTTGGTCACGCCATCACGCGTGAACGGCTGAACCGATTTCGCTAATTCTTTTTTTGTTGTGTTTTTTACTGCCAAGAGATGGATCTTATGAAAGAAAAAAAAATAAGAAAATTGCAAAAATTTAAAAGTTGAAACTGAGCGATGACATTTATCAGGTTGAACCAGGCAAAATTGCGTTTTAAAGTATACATTTATCTACGGGATACTATCAATGCTGATGGAAATGCACAGAATGTAAGTAGAACACCTTTTCTTCTAGCAACATACGTCGAAAGTCCACGGCATATGCATGAATACGCTCAAGATTCTATGTCGTAGTACGTCATTATGACACATCAGATTTGTTTATAACGTTCACATGCAATCCACAGAGGATATAAATTCGATAAGAATTATTTGCACTTTTGGATGTATTCAGTCAAGTGGCAAAAACGTGAATTGCCACATGCACACATTTTCATTTTCTGAAAATTCAAACGATGAGATCACTCATTTTCAAATAGGACGCTATGTCAGTAGTAACGAGGTGATGTGGCGTATTTTATCGTTTCCGATACATGAACGTACTTTAAAACGGAAAACGTATTAAAACGAATTAAGAGGCCACCATACACGAAATTGATCAGCTTCTTTAAAATGTGACAGAAAGGTGACTTTGTTAGAACAATGTTTTATTCCAAAATACCATGATATTATACCTGGAAACAATCGTTAAAGAAATTTCAACGACGGAAACAAGGATAACCAGTTCAAAGTTACCCTTAAGTATTTTCCACCGTTGCACTAAGACATCTTTTTACAGTCCATCTCAGCCAAGACGAGTATTTTTATTTACGTCAATGTTTGTGGGCTAACATCATTGCAACATCTGTGAACTGTTAATGATATATTGTATGGCATATACAGAGAACCCTGTTAATGTTTGGGATTGCTAGAAAATGACACTCATTGGGACCATACACTCGAGGATGTTGTGATTCCGTCAAGTGCTAAACAAATACGAACATTGTTTTCCATAATTTTGTGTACATGCTTCCCATCAACATCGATTAATTTATGAAACAAATATAAAGATCACATGGCTGAAGATATATTACATCAGAAGCATCTCAGAATATCAAATGAAAATTTGCAAATTAACGAAGAAATGTACAATAAAGTATTAATTTCAACTGAAGACATGTGTTTACCAAAAAAGGATTAATACAATTAGGAATGACAATCGCCCAATGCATGACACATTAAATCAAGAGTTGAGGTGCGAAACCCAATATGATTCCGAGCCATTAAAAAAAAAAATGTTCAAAGAAACGTTCCCCTTTTAAATGAGTAACCAAAATATGCCAACGATACACTAATAAAAGTAGTGAAAAAAACTACTACCCCCAAACACTACCAGTAATACCACCTTCAACGCCAGCCGACGAACTTAACGCATGTTTAAAGTCATCCATTTTATGGAAATACGTTAAAACGCTTCAATTAAATATGAATTAAATATGCGAGTCAAATTGCAGAACGACCAGTCTGGAGAAGTTTTTTCCAAACAATTGTTCGATATTGGTTATGTAAAAATACCTGTTGGCTTATCGTCTGGATACATCATATTCCCTAACAATTTTTGTTACTATACTGAAACTAAGACCGAACTCATCGAGAAAGTTTCCACAAACATTGCTCGAAATTATAAAGATCATGTATGATTGAGCAAAAGAGTTATATTGGCTCCAAAAAAACGTTGATATCAACGAAATTAATTATCAGATTGAAAATAAGATAACTGGCGAATTAATGACATACAAATCGATTGATGCCGTTACTAACCAAGATGATGTTTTTAACTATACAACGGAGTTTTTAAATTCATTGGAACTGCCTGGAATACCACCTCATAATCTGTAAATAAAAATCGGATTGGTAATCATTATGTTGTAGAATAAAAATCAGCCATGTCTTTGTAATGGCATCCGACTTGCGGTGAACAAATTAACGTCATCGAAACCACAATTTTGAAAGGGAAGTACAAAGGCAAAAACGTTTTGATTCCTTTGATTTCAAACGATATGCTATTCGACTATAAACGGTTACAATTTCCAGTGCGACTAGCATTTGCAATGTCGATACATAAATCTCAAGGGTTGTCGCTAAGTGTGTATGGCATCAATCTTGAAAATCCATGTTTTTTACATGGCCAGTTATTTGTAACCTGTTCCCGTATTGGAATACCAACAAAAATTTTTTATATACGCGCAAGAAAAAAAAAAACTAAGAATGTTGCGTATCATAAAGCATTAGAATAATAAACACATTTTTTTGAAAACTTTTTTTTATTAATTATACCAACTGTAATGAGACAGCATAGTCTCCTATCTCTGTATATATCGCATGTGTACGTCTCGCCCTTACGGTATAATAATTAATTACACAGTACAGATTGTTGATGATATATATTTTATGTAAATATCATATCATGTCCACTGATACTACATCGTTGTGAGTAGCCCTTAATGGTTGTATGAATGTTGTGATCAATTGTAAATTCAATAATGAGTATTGTTTTGATATAAATGCGTACTGCATGGACATATATGCGATTATTATATACCACATTATTATTTTATTGTGAGACTTTCATTTTTATTATATATTGTTAAAATTTCAATATTGTAAAATATTGTTATTCAAATAATGTTAAAAAATTAAAAATATACAGATTTCACGTTTTGTTACACAACTCGAATTCAATAAACATAATTAAGACAGGACAACGTCTGTCGGGTCAGCTTGTTTATATATTTGTATTATTTATTTAAGGTTAAGGTTGAATGTTGAATTTCAATACTATAAGAGCGACTTGAAAATTTTACAGCAATAGAACGAAATAAATCAATTTCATTATAAATGACTTTTTTTCGCTCAAAGATCAATCAATAATCGATGTTTTTCATGTAGTTTCCATTGTAGAGTACAATATTGAAGAACTTATTATCTCAGCCGACCGCATTTTTTTCTTACCGAAGGAAGAAGAAAAGAAATATAAGAAAACTAAGATGATTTTGTTTTTATTTTATTAGATACTCCTCGGATTACTGTCATTGATGATATATACTCAATATAAGTTCTACCTACTAAAAAAGGAGCGTAGGTAACGACAAAAGCATTTATTAACTAACGTGTTAAATTATTATGTCTTACCATTAAATTGTTATGAAAACAGTTAGACTAATTAGATATTATACAATGTTACATTAATAACGATTGCGTTATTAAAAAAAACGTTTTATAATGTAATTAATGTTATTATAATAAACGCATATATTTATGGTTTGCGGTAGAAAACTAGTCATACTATAGTACAATACACGATTTTTCTGTAACTAAAAATAAATGCCGTTAATAAGTAAAGAAATCAAATAAGGGCCAACTTATATATTTATATATATATATATATATGTCTATCTCACAAGTCACAAAAAAACTGACTTAAGGTATAATTTGTTGTTTTCATGTACTTAATTGTGTATGGTATGTAACTTGAGTCAAGTTGCAAATTGTGTAAATAGACAGTTTAATTTATATCAATATGCTTTATATGGAATCATTCGAAATTTACATTATCGACGAAATATTGAATTTTACATCTATTTCTACATCTGCATTACCATGGATCACGTATATACCAAATTACCATAATTATATACCATATTATAAATATGCACAAAGTGATTCAAATCATGAATGCACGTACAATTTCCAATTCTTCGCATAAAATAATAAGTTAATGCATATTATGTATTACAAACCAAGTCAATCATATTACATACATATTTTTATAATTAAGGTTATTCGAAATTTGTATACTTATAACCTTGTAGTTAAAAAACTAAGAATAAGTTTATTCTTGAATAAATAATTTAATTAAATAAACAATTAGAGCTATTACCTACTACCTATTAAAATATATAGAATTTTCTTAAAAATGTTTATTTTATCATAAACTTCTAGTATAAAAGGGGGTTAAATGTCAACATTTTTTTTCAAGTTGAGATTTATTTATATAGTAAATTTTATAATACCAAATAATCTTTTAAATATTTAAAATTTTTTTTTTTTTTTATGTTGTACTCATGAAAAATTAAAAGATAAATATAAAAAAAAGCATACTATAATCTTAAAAAACGTCGGTTTTTATAAAAACAAATCACAAACAAAATAACTATAGTTCTCTAAATACTAAATTTGTTATTTTTTAACCTAATTAAAATTTGTAATCAATAAAAAAAATTAAAACATTTTAGTATTTTTTCTATTATAATATTTAAGAATGTGAAATTTTGTGAAAGATTTGTGAAATTGTTAGACAAATGTTCATTCTTTAAAATTAGAGAAGAACTCCAAAACTAATTAAAATAGGCAAATAAATTGAATTGAAAACAACTTAGTGGAATTGTTAATTGAAGATAGAAATAAAAAATAACCTGAGAAACCATGAAATTCAATTATAGTTTTTTCTGTAAATAAATAATATAATATAATTACTTTATAGTTTACACCAATGTACTCCAAGAATATATTTCATTAGTTTTCTAAGACGTATACATTTTTGGCACAATGTAAATGAAAAAATAAATGTACAAACTCGTTGAGTATAAATTAAGCATCGACGAGTTATTTCAGATATATATGTAAGATGATTTTTACATAAGTTAATAAAAAAAATATGTTTTTTTTGTCCGTTTATGCATACCTAATTTTATTTTAAAATTAATAGATTTATCATATTATTTACCAGACGTACTTGATAATAATACGGAACAGTACGATAATAGTGGCTGTAATATTAAATTATTATTTAAAATATATTCAACCGCACAAAGAAAGGTTAAAGTAATTATTAAAAACTCATTGGATTTTTAATATTTTTGGCAGTATAGCTGTATTATGTCAATTGACAAAAATAAAAAAGAAATATTAATATCCCCAATTAGGAAATTCGAATTTATATTTTTAGTTTATAACATTATATAAAGTCAACGTATTACATTTAAGTATAATTACCATCAATTTTTCAAGAAGAAAATGAAAAAAATTCTAAAAGTAGGTTACTTTGTGTAACTATTTTTAATCGAAAAAGTTAGAACATTAAAATGTCAACTTATTTTATTAAAAAATGTAGTTATTTTACTATCTCAATCACATTTATTGAAATTCACCTGACCTCTTTCATTCAGAATCATTTTTTCGAGAATCATCGTACATTAGTTTGTAATTTAAAAGACATTCCTATTTCTGTATTTCACCCAACCGTGGTGTCTCACCTGACATAGGAGTTTTGGTCTTTTTCATTATTAAGTTTAAATTAAAATGTTTTATTTATTACGTAGGTACTGTATATAAGGAGAAAATATATTGAAATAAATTAAACTTAAAATCTGGATTTTGTTGTTGTTGTTTAAAAAATACAAAAATGTACCTATAAAATATTACACTATTGTCCATTACTTAAATACATATCCTACTTTCGAATAAATAATAAATAGTTCTATACTTATTATACTAAATATTCTTAGAGCTTAACGTACATGTTGTTTGGAAAATTATAAAAAAAAAAAAAAAATTAAAAAATGTTCGTTGATTTCACATCTCTAGCGTGTATTAAGGGAAAAGTTGAAATGAATGACTACTTTCGTTACCCTGACCTACCTTACATATTTTTGCGAGATAGCGAGGGCCATAAAGAGGAATAACGTATATCAATGTTTTCAACGATAGGTTTTACAAAAGGGTGTGCACTATGAACTGTAACACCATATAATACTTTTAGCCTGAAATCCTTTAGAAAATATGTATACGTCACATACAATAACTTTTTGAAGTTAAGAAGAACTCTTTGGGGATCTTAAAATTTAATTTGTAGATACTTTTGAGTATCAATAACTTTAGTTCGAAAAGTAGAAAATTAAAATTATAAGCTATAGATGATTTTAAGTTATCCAGAATCGACTGTATAAAATGAAGAAAACATAAATTGCTATTTTTGAAAGCTTTTATTTTATCAAGAAACAATGATAAATCACATCACTAATGATGATTATTTCGTGTAAAATGTATAAGATGACGAAAGGTAGGATAGGATATCAAAAATGAAGGTATCAAAATGGAGTAAATGATGATATTATGCATTTATTTTTGTATACAATGGGATATTTAAATTAATTAACTGAAACGTGAAAATTGTATTTTATTTATTTATAAGCCCTTTAATAAACTACACATTTAGTGATTTTCAATATTAAAATTTAATTTTATCGGAATTGAATTGCGTGCTTTATAAATAATTAAAAGAATGATTTGAAGCTGTACATCATCAATTTATTGCTATTTAAGTGAATCATATTATTTTAATTTTTTTTTTTTTTAATTCTTAAAATAATTTATACTCCGAAAACTTAAATATAAAAATTAGTTTCAATCAAAGAAATAGCATATAATCCATAAGTATTCCATATTATGAATGTTTTTGTAGGGCTACGGGAAAAAACGATAGTTGTCAATAAACCTAAATGGTTTGATATTGCATTTTTAAAGCTTAAGAACTCAAAAAACTAAGAAATAAAGTTCGAAATAATTCACTATATTTATTGAAGTAATGCAATTAATTTTTAATATAATTAATAAAAACAATAAACCCAGGGTCGACTCAAAGTATAGGCAAGCTAGGTACTTTCCTAGAGCACCACTTTAGTAGGGGCGGCATTTTTATAATTAACTCGAACATTTTCTTAGTTCTATTGGTGTTTTGTAAGAAAAAATATTTAAATGAATTCATTCGTGAAAACCACTTACATATATAATAAAATAATATTGTCTAAAGTTATTATATTAATTTATATTAAGGCCTACACTGGGCATTTTCAGTTATTCGAAAAATATAAATAACCACACAATCACTTCCGCATCCGATAGTCGCAATAGTGATGGGTTTTGAGTAATAATTATAGAAATTATTTTTAAGTCTTTTTACATATAATTTTATACATAAAATAAAATAATGAATATTTTTTTTTTTTATGTAGATATATCATATAAAAAATAGGTGAAGGGGCAAATTTAAAATAAGAGCTCAATATTTTAGAGGCGGCGAAATTAGATTTTGCCTAGTGCACTATTTATGCTTGGGCCGGCCCTGAATAAACCATTTTTTAAAACAAATGACAAGATTATGTAATTATCAGATTATTTTCTTTTTTGGACTATTATCGTTTTTGCCCAGTTCTTCTATTGTATGTATATTATATTTAAAATATTTTAGTAATTAATACTTTTCTAAGTATTAATACTGATATGATGGTGTACTGGCATGTCAGGCAATACCTCACATAACTACGAGTACGAGTATATTGACACTGCTTGTACACCAGGAGCATACTCAGGAATTTTTTATGGGGAGGGGCCCAACATTTTTCTTTTATCTGTTCTCTAATTATAATTATAGTTTAACTCAATACCAATAAATTACTGTTAATATACTATAGTATAGTTTATGCATTATAGGTATATTATATAATCTATAAGCTTTGTATATTGAAGATAATGGGAAATTAAAATACACTATATACTATGATTATACTATTTACTATTAAATCGTTGAGTATGTAGAAATTTCAAGGGGGGTTCGGACCCGAAAACCCCCCCTTGGGTACGCCCTTGTTGTATACGCTTCAACACTTAAAAATAATTAGCTACATTGATTTCCCTTTTCTATGAATGGAAATGTATAGACAATTGTTTGCGCTATAAACAAAATTAGGACCACATTAGTACGTTCCCATTTACATAAAAAAATTAAACATTTTAAATTAAATTGAAAAAAAAAAAATTGTGTCAGTGGCAGGACTAGGATTTTTTGTAAAATAAAATGCTACGTAAATACATTTTTTAAATATATGGCGAAGGTTGGAAAACGCTACTGCTCAAATCCTGCTCGCGTAAGTCGGTTATACTTATAACCCGTCATTGCTCGCGTGTGAGAATTTCCCTCACATAGTTTTTAGGTTGGTAACCACTGGCTTGTGGGTTGTTATATTATATAGAACTTTTATTTATTTTATTTGTTCGATGGCGATAGTAACATTCGAACAATTGAACTGATTTAATAATAATACATTGGCACAGACAATCAAACAAATATTATATTATCCAGATTTTGACAACAATAAATCAAAAATATTAACTATAAGGTACCGAATAGTGTGAATTTTCCAGAAGACGGGTGTATCGCCAATTTTTTGGAAAAAATAAAAATAGATACACACTTGTAATCATCACTATCATCATAATAATATAATAGTTTACATGATTGTAATAATATATTTATATTCAAGATAATTGATGATTATTATTGGAATCATTGCCCCGAAGCAATGAGAGAAACAATTCCGGGGTCGTCATCGGTTCAAACACTGGAAAAAAAAAAGAAAACTTATAACATATAATGATTTACATTCAACTGTCACAATAGTATTAGAATGTGTTCTAATAAACATTATGAATGAAATATGACGGCAGTTAAACGTTATACATTTAAAAAAAAAGTTTTCGACAGTCATCGAATAAAATTTTTATAAATTCAAGGGGGATATCCAGACAGCCAAAACACCCCCCTTATTTGCAGCTTAATGTTGTATTAAGTTGATGATAAAACCGTATCAATGTCTGTTTTATCACAAAATTCGGTGAATCTTAACGCGGTTATGACTTGATGTTTGGGGCTGGATTTATCCTTTTTAGAATGGTAATATAATAAATAATCAGTGTCAGGTAGTGGACTGTATAATTCAATTGTAAATATAAACTTAATAGAAATATACAGGAGAGCATCTTACATACTAGGTTAGTCCTTACACAACTTATAGATAATGTATTATTATAACATTTAATAATAAATATATATATAACCGCGGATTCCATATTAATAACAAATAGATGGCTTATTTTTCATGCAATTAATACTGCGGAAAATTAAAGTAACTCAATCGGCATACAACAAATGTAATTATTAAAATGTAAATGTAGTATATATGGTCCGCTCGGCACACAATAAATACAATATTAAATATTACCAGGAGATGGGAATCCGTTATAAGCAGTTAGCTAAAAATTTGTCGTACTTGTTAAAAATAAACTGATCTTAAAAAACAAGCACACAGAAAGGTAAAATCGCTTCACAAAAAAAATGATGGTGAAGCATTTCTTCCACGACGCGCTAACCGAAATACGCTAGTATGCACATACGAACTCGAAGCACGTCTTATCAACACATACATCGATTGCGTATTCAAACCGTTGCGTATTCGGACCGTTGCGTGTCGGAACGGAGCGTTGAACGTAGTTGATAAGACACGCGTAATTTTCGAACTTTGCCCGAACAATATCGATATAGCGTTCTATTACGTTGAGCGCGTTATCTAATTTACGCGATTAGGTTTAAAATTATAAACACAATTTTTCATTATTTGATCACAATTAAAAAAAAAAAAAATTAAACCATTACATCCGTAAAAAAACGATTAAAATATTACCTGTTGTGTAAAAAGTATAAAAATAAACAATAAAATAATTATAAAATCATTATGAACATTTTTACTTTTGATTGAGAAAGTTGGTGAAACAAAGTTCTAAGCACAATCTAGGTTGTGTTTTGTGCATACATTCAACATCTTTTACAAATATATCTTTTTCTCATTTAAATAATTTTAATAATACAAAACAGATATTGAAAGATTTTTAGAATAGTTCATGTTTTGCCTATACACAATGTTTAACTTTTGTAAGAAATATAGCACGAGACTAAAAATATTTCAAACTTCACATTTTTAAAAAAATTTTTGGAATACATATTTGGATTTTGTTTCTTTCACTGGTTGGTTTCTGATATTTTTATCATGTTTATAATATTTATATGTTGAACATATAATATTATCATTGTGATAATTAATACTCCTCTATATTATTCATTGTTTATAAACATTCATATTAATTTATTTTTATATGTACTGAATTACTGTTATTTATAATTTGGTATCGTTTCATTGTGTGGAACACAAATATAAATATTTTTTAATTTTTTATTTTTCCGGCGTTTCATGTACAGGTAAAGCTTTGTTTTAAACGTTATTTTGGGTGATTTATGCTTACAAAGACTTTGCTTCTATTACGAGTTATACTTAAAAGCAGTTGAACCATTACAGTTATTTTTCTGGGTAACGCCAGGTGATTTAAACAGTATGATTATGTATAGTAACAACCTGTCAGTGACGGCTCGTGTATATGTGCACAAGTGCATGTGTACTACCTACCCAAACTCAAAAAAATTGAAAAAATAAACCATAATAATACAACTAAATACATGTAGTGTTATAAAAATTATTTTTCAAAGTATAAAAATATAAATTCAGAACATTATGAAAATAATATAATATTTAGATTGGGTTATTTCGAGGGTCAAACGGGCAGGCGGTTGTCCACGACGGAATTGTATCAGTATATGTGTTATAGAGGTACAGTCGGTGTTGGTGAGTTGCGGCCCAAACCCTAAATAACGAACGAGTTGCGGCCCGGGTTTATGAGAAATACGTACGAGTTGCGGCCCGAGTTTATGAGAGGTACGTACGAGGTTGCGGCCCATACAATAATCTATGTATATACTACATATATAATATATACTATACATAGTACATGTATATAGACATCACAATATAAATTTATTAATACTACGTATTTTCTAGTATTGTCATATATTATTCATATTTGTCATTTCAAGAATATAATTAAAAAAAAATATTCGTAAATGAATAATACCGTATAGTAATTTTCATTTTGCCATTTGAAATTATCCGATTATCGTAGTTAATGCAAGTCATATGGCAGATAATACAATGAAACGATCTATATCAGAGGTTCTCAAAGTCAAATGAATCACGGACCCCCACCTAAAGATCTACAATCCTTAAGGACCCCCGGTTGGGTTTCAAGCGTAATTTTTTTTATTTTTCGGAAAACGAGCAAAAAAAAAGATCTTAAAAAAAAAATTGAAAAAGTATAGTATATTATTTCCTTATTTTATTTTGAATTTGATATGAAACACCAGAGATAAAAATATTTATTTTGATTTGTTTTTGCATCAGGACTGGAAATTAAAAAAACGTTTATGTACTCAAATATTTTTATTAACATAAAACATCTTGATAAATATATAAATACTATCAATGGGAAGAATGCATTTGTTTCTTAAGCTTTATAATGTCCAAAGTTTTGGGAACAATTGTTGAAATTTTCAACCTCAATGCTGGTTCAACGTTCTTCAGTCGATTTCTCTTAACACTTTTTATGTTACAAAGTGTAGAAAATGTCTGTTCACACAAATAAGTCGTACAAAAAGGCACAAATTTTTTGAGGGCTTTGTTTGCTAAATCTGTGAATTCCGACCGGACAAGAAACCAAAAATGACATATATCTTTTTCTTCTTTGAAAATTATTTCCCAAGCCCTATTGCAAGATAAATCTACCAGTTGATCTTGCTCATTTTCAGAGAGAATAGTAAGGCTGGCAACATCTTGTTGTTTGAAAGGATCTCTCATCCAGTCACTTTTTTTATCTGGAGCAGGAAAGTACTTCCTCAAAGCACTCGCTAAGTCTATCATATGTTCGACAATCATTTCTTGAACCTCAACAGGTAGATTGCCTTTTGATTTGATTAGAAATTGTTGTAACACAGGCAATGACGTGTAAGACTTTCTTTCAACTCGATTTGCCCACAGCTTTAGTTTTTCAATCATTGCTTCGATTTTGTCTTCTACTATGAATATGTAAGTATCAGGTCCTTGCAGCTTCATGTTCAAAACATTCAAATGTGTAAATAAATCTGCTAAGTACGCAATTTTGCAGAGCCATGAAAAGTCATTAAGTTTTTCTCTTAAGATGAACTTTTTGTGTGTATCATCACAAAGAAATATTCTTACTTCATCAGCTAGTTCAAAAAAACGTGTAAGAACGTTTCCTCGAGAAAGCCAGCGAACCTCTGTGTGTAAAAATAGTTGTTCGTGTTCACTTCCCATTTCCAGACATAGCTTGGTAAAAATGCGAGAGTTCAAGGGCCGAGACTTAATGTAGTTGACAATTTTGACGAGTTCGTCAAATACAGTTTTAAGCTCAGTTGACATTTTCTTCACTGCCAGAGCCTCTCTATGTATTGAACAGTGTGTCCACTTGACGTTTGGCGCTACTTTCATTACCCGAGCCATCAATCCAGTTTTATGACCCGCCATCGCTCCAGCTCCATCAGTAGTTAACCCAACACATTTCTTCCAATCTAGTTCATTTTTTAAAATACAGTCATTAAGAGCTTCAAATACATCATTTGCATTGTTATGTATTACTTCTTTGCAAAATAACAGATCTTCAATGACATATTTTTCGTGTTCGTAACGGACAAAAGCTAGCAAGTGAGATTTATCAGTAAAATCTGTACTCTCGTCTAGTTGTAATGCGAACATTTCCGTAAATTTCAAACGTGAAATTAATTGGGAGTACACATTTTCAGACATATCGTCAACCCTTCTCTTAACTGTGTCGTTTGACAATGAAATCAAACTCATTTCTTTGGCCGCAGTTTCATCTAACATTATGCTACACATACTTTTTGCAGCAGGCATAATAAGCTCCTCTCCTATGTTATAAGGCTTTCCCGACTTAGCAATCAACAGAGATACAGCATATGATGCAATGGTTGCCTTTTCATTTGTAGTGCCAGTTGCAATTTTTTCAATTTTATTTTTTGACTTTTTCATTTCATTGCTTTTTATTTTAAAAAATTCTATTGACTTACCAGAAAACTCGGAGTGTTTTGTTTCTAAATGTCTACGCAACTTAGCAGGTTTCATTGCTTCATTTGAAAGTATTTCGTAACACAAAACACATTGCGGTTTTTGTTCAATGTCTGTACCCGCTTGCACAAATCCCAAGTTTAAATATTCGTCACAATATTTGCGTTTTTTGGCTTTATTAACACTAGCACTAGATTTTGAGCAAGACCGCTTTTCAAAGTTAGGTAGGACAAGGGCTTGTCTGCCACCTTCATTAGATTCAATCGGCACTTCAGTTTCACGTACAGTACCCGTCTTTAACCAACGATCCATAGCTAAAGATTTAAGACCAACACTTACCAACGACGCGACGTAAAACGAACGAGACGGCTGCGATGGGCAAACTAATATTAAATACGAGTACTTTTATTGTATGATACGTATCTACGATTAATGATGAGCGATTAGCCTGCCTTTATGTTTGTTAGTTATCAGTTTTCATCGAGTAAAGGTGTTATACTGGTAAATACAAAATTATACAACTATTAATAGATTAATCGCGTCACACTAGTTGAAAACTACTGGTATAGATTATAGAAAGTGCTTTCGAATACAGAATAACGTTAATTAACAGCAACTTATTTTTGGGTTGTGTTGGGTTCGGGTTAACTCCACGGACCCCCTGATATAGGCTCGCGGACCCCCAGGGGTCCGCGGACCACACTTTGAGAAACTCTGATCTATATTATCTGTATTATATTATATAAAGATATAACTTGCCATACGTATCGAACAATTCGTTTATCGTTATTCGTTTATCACTAAATGTATAGCCATCACCGCATCGTACATATAGTTACTAGCCAATAGGTACATAGGTAATGATAATTATTCGGGCCGCAACTCACCTATAGCTAAAATATTGTTGGGCCGCAACTAACCTACGGCTAAAATATTATCGGGCCGGAATTCACCGGTCTCCAACACCGGAAACGACACGTCGGGCCGCAACTCACCCACACCCGGTACAGTAGTGCACGCTATTGCTGTGCACATTTGTACAATGTAAAAATTAAAACAAGTCGAAACACGCAACACGAGTTATAATGGAATTGATGTGCACATATCTCTAGTTAGAGATGTGGAATTTACCAGTAAAAAATGTTTGGTAAATTTACCGGTAAAATTTACGTAAATTTTTGTAAAATTCAGTAAATCGGTAAATTTTTTTTTTCCTTTTTACCTACCAATCTATTTAACATGTGGAAGTGTAACACACTATAACATAGTCACGACAGAACGAGAATGTAAAATATTATCAGTGTTTACTTTTAAATATATATATATATATAGATTAAAATATACATTAGTGAAGGGTAACGGGGGTATACAGCATATACCCAATACGCTATTTTTATCCATGGCGTATAGCTTATGAGAAATTGATGATACGTGGGTATACGGTCGTAAATAGCGTATAGCTTGTAATTTAACAAATAACTACATAATACCTTGACTAATCTGACTTATGGTTATATTTATGACGTGATTCGGTATCGAATATATTATTATTATTATTATTATTTTTTTTAATGAAAAATTCAAATTTTTCATCATTTAATAGCAAGTTTCTATTATCAAACAGTCATAATTAAAGATGTGTAGTTCATGAGTGAGTTTTTTTGGTTCCTACCATACGATAGTTACTACATGAAATAAGGCGTATACCCATGATTTATTTTAGCATTATATCACTGATAATAAACTAAAATACTGAATACAGTGCCTGCATTTTATTATCGTATAGGTTACGCTATAATTATATAAATGCTACTTTGTATTAAGTTGCAGATTTTTATTTTATAACAGAATAAATATGCATAGGATATATATATATGGTAACATCCTCTAATACTGCTTAAAAATACCATTGTCCAAAATAATGGAAAAAAATCGTAAACAGCATAAATATACGTGGATGGGTGATTTATAAAATTTACTGAATAGCATTCATTCATATAATTTAACGGTTGGCGAAAAAATTGTTTTACATACAATTTTATCATTGCAGAATCTCTCAGGAGATAATTGTGTGTTGTCACATTCCATTTAAAATCTAATCGTGGGAGTAATAAGCGACTTTATACCAGCGGTTCTTAACCATAGGGTCGCCACCCAATTTTGGGTTGCCAATAGTTTTAAATGGGTCGGATAAAAATTTAAAAAGTTAGTATAATATTTTTATTTTTAAGTCTTATAAATAATAAATGAAACCTCATGTACGTTGGTTATCATGGAGAAAAATTTTAACGAGATTTTTTGAATTAAGAACTGAAATAGAAGTATTTTTAAGAGAAAAAAATTCACTGTTATCCATCCATTTTCAAGATATAATTTGGTTGACAAAAGTTGCGTATCTATCAGATATTTTTTCGTTATTAAATGAGTTAAATTTGAGTATGCAAAGGCCATTAACTAATATTTTTACATGTTGTAATAAAGATATTAACCACAATCAAAACCAAATCAAGAAACAAGCTTGATGTCGAACCCACGATGCGTATTTCACTTACTAATTCCATAGAAGAACTCTAAATTGATTCATTGGTAAAGCAACATCAAGACATAGGAAGTCATTAAATTAAAAATGATTTAAAAAACAATACAATATTATTAAAAGAAATGTTTATTTTTAAATATAATGTGACTATATTATGACTTGTTATGAATACAAGTAATATGAGTAAAAAATGTTATTCAATTAAGAGTACCAAATAGTTATTTTTTATTCTGCCATTGAATATTATTTATAAAAAGGTCGCAGAAAAAATTTGGTAAATATCTTGGGTCGCCACTACACAAAGGTTAAGAACCAATGTTCTATACGATTTAACAGGATCGTGAAAAACGTTTCGAGTTATAAGGTATCACGCACAATTTTATTATTATGTATCAAACATAGGATCTTTGATTACACGAATAATACATGCATATTAAATATTAATTTTGAATCAAACACAATTAGTAAAAGTTTTTAATAATGTTCTAGTAATCAAAATGTGACGTATGAAAAATATTAAAAATATAAATTATTATGTTATTAATGTCATCACAGGAATTATTTTGTCAATAGTCCTTGTGAAAAAGCATTAATTATTTTTTAAATAATCACATTGAAATATATTATTTTCTTTATAGTTTACAAACAGATTAATTTTATTATTTTTGATTCATTATGTTACAAATTAAGTATTTATATACAATAATAGTGCACGCTATATGGCTTAATAATATACCATATTAAAATCGGTGGGGAGTGTTTACCAATTGGTGTTTTGGATACAAATACTACATTGCACAAACATTACGATTTACACTGACATTAATTAGAGTCTACGATATATTAAAAAAATCGTTGAGTTATTATTCAACTTAACACGACTCAACACATTAAATCACTGATAATTAAATTCTACTGATCATACTACTCTCTAAATATTTAAGCCATTACTACAACATCTTGCCTCTTTTCTCTATTTTGCAAGATTTTAAACCAATCTTCTATACCCATTGCGTATAGGTCATCTATCACTCTATAAATTTACCTTTTTTTGGGGCGTCCTTATAGTAATTTTTCTTGGGGTCTTTATTCAAAAGTAAACTATTGTGTATTACCCAAGGTAAGATCTCTTTGGATTCTTTGACCTATAATGAAGTGAGTTAATGAAGCCAATCTCATAATTATCTGCAGTTCCGGTATCTTTTTAGTTAACTTTCCAAAATCGTGTTGAACACAGGGACGCAGATTTATCCATCATACCTTATATTCGAATGTTCATATCCTCTTCTTTATATCTGTCATAGTTATTTAGGCTTCTTTGCGGTTTATCCGCAAGTCAACGCAGGTCTTATAATTGACACTTATAATCTCATGTTGAATCTTCTCGATAGCATTTCGGAGTTAAGAAATTTCATTGATGCATAAGTGGTATTTTCTGCTATTCTTCTCCGAATATTTATTTCTTTATATTAATCGTTTTTGATACTCAATGTTGCTCCTAGATATTTTAATCCATCCACTTTTTTCAAAAATTAGTCCTTCTTTTTGCTGAGGGCCTACCTCACTATCAATTAATTTCATTAAATTTATTTGGAGTCATTGCCGTTGTTCGATAATTGACTGCCTTTTACGCACTACATTTCTCTTACTACTTTTTTAGCGTCAATTTTTAGAGAATTGGAGACATTTTATTATCTTGCTTTAATCCTGAGCCTATTGTTAAGGGGGTAGATATTATGTTGTCCACTCTAAATTTTTACTGTATGTTCTCCATGCACAGTTTGGTTAGTCTAATTAATTTTTTTATCATGTGCTAGCTTATGATAATTAATTTTAATTCAGGTATTTCTTTTAATACTCCGTTTAAATGATAATAGTTATGCTCAAATAGTACTATAAAATTAATATTATTTTTAAAATTTATTTTTGTATACAGTAGAAACTTGATAAACCGTAATTTTCTGTTATCCGTCATCGCTATCGTTAGTGAGGAAATCCCGATAAATTCGTTGTAGCGACTATCGAGCGTATAAAAATATATTCTAATTTCCAACATATGCGAAAAACGCACGTGAACGAACAAATTAAATTATTTTTAATTTGATTAGTGCCAACGATTAACCTGATCTTACGCTAACATAAAATACGAAAATTGTAGTTAAAAAAGCTCGAGTGTCAAAAAAACAAAAGAAAATAACAGATTATTTTGTTTTCTAGTTCCCTGGGTAAAATTAGTAGTATTTAGTATGGTATGTAGTATGTAGTATATATGTGTATTATTTTTATCTGAAACTATATACGTTTATTGCGAAATTCTATTCGATTAACCGTCATAGTCCCGGTTCTGACGGTGACAGTTGATTGAATTTCTACTGTATACATATATATTCGTAATAAACATATACTTATTTTAAATCTAAAATATTTAAAATAAAAACGTAAGAAAACGTAAGTAAATAATGTTTTATTTTTTAATTTCAAGGTTGATAAATTCTATAATATTGGTTTTGGATTGTTTAGAATTATTTAGAAACTATTATTAAGTACATAAAATGTATTAATTTGTTTATTAAATTGGAACTAATTTGTTCTCATATAAAATGACATAATTGGTATAATAATTTAAACTCAAAAAATATTTATACGAACATCATTTAACCTAAATATTTGACTTGATTTAGTACTGTATACAATTTAAATGCATTTAACGCTAGACTCAAATTAAATGGAATCTAGAAGATAATATTAATGTATATGATTTAAAAATACGTTATCGACTTAGCACATTTTTTATGTTTAGAAACTTAGTCAATTGTATTTTGTACTACATATTTATTAGCAAAATTTAGTTAATTATAAGATTATACTTATTAGATTGTATGATAAACTCATAATAAAATCATAATGGATCACATTCTTTTTAAATTTACTATATTAATTTTTTTTTTTATAAACACTAAAAGTATATGATACTTTAAAATGTATTGACGTTTTAAGATGATTTAATTATATTTTAGTTAAAAAATTAACTAATATACACGTATAAAATATATAGAATCATTTTTGATATCTTATTAACAACTTATTGATAGTTACCTAATAATTTCTGCACTTACCTCAATATCTGTTTAACCGTCATTGGCTTGTTCGGAGTATGAGGTAATAATATTTTCTGTGCTCCCTATAATACAGACGAAATTTTTTTAATTTTTTGATCATATTAAAATTTTCAATTTTATTTTAAACTTAAATTCTCGAATATAATTAATATGCTTTTTGATAAACATTTTACAAGTATTAATTTTTTTACAGACTCCATAAAAATATTTTTAAATTCATCATTTTACATATTCAAAATAATTTAATTATTATTGTTCATTTAATATTACCAATAGCTATGATTAGGTATGTACCAGTTGCAGTGCCGTATTTAAACATTTTGCGCCCCGGCACAAAAAATAAATTGGCGTCCCTCTAAGGGGCCTACCAGTTGCGGCTCGTGCTATGGGGCACATGGGTACGTGCCCCACCTACAAAATTGAAAGAAAGAAGAAGAATTTAAAATTGAATAGCTATTTGTATTTCTTCTAACCATCATAATATTGTTGGTAATTGGCAGAGGCGTAAACTGGGTGGTGTAAATGAGGCACTTGTAACACCGCATCTAAAATGTGGTGATGCAAAGATATGTTTTTGCGCCACCAGAAAATCATTGAAATTTGTATACTTATAATATTATTTTCAAGAGCCAAGGAAATCAGCATACTAAAAACAAAATTTGATTGTTTTTTTTTATTAATATTATAATAATAAAGGTTTTACTGCTAAAATAGTTCAAAATTTATTTGTTATTAAAGAAATATATGGGAAAATATATAGTTTATTGGGAAGAATTTTACTTAGGAAAATGGAAAATTGGTGTGTTTGAAATTATAAGTTGAGAATATGCCTCTGCACCACCAGAAATTGGATCCAATTTACGCTACTGGTAATTGATATATATATTTGAAAATATTACTGAAAAAAAAAAAAATTGTATGAAATACGGGCGCTCCAACGTACATACTGATACTATATTATACAGTCATTAGGTGGCAAGCACAAATTCGTTGTGCCTCGGTGGCCCGATCAACAGATTTCCCAAACTTTTTGACCAAAATTAGTACGGCGTTACTGGGCTCAATTGTATTGTACCCGAATTCTATTTTTATAAGGATTTCCATAGATTGATAAATATTTTGTCTGTCTTATCGTCTTCGTATCGTTATCGTCGACCATCTTCCGTGGCACAGAACAAACATTAATTATTTTATCATAGATTATAGGAACATGATAATAATTAATCATTTTTTGTTTATTCTTTTATTTCATTAAGTGTTATATATTTTCATTTGACGGTGCTCATTTTTATACGATACAAATTTACAATACCTAATTTATTAAATATTTTTTAATTTAATTTAATAAAGTCATCAAAATATTCATGAAAAAAAAGACAGACAAATCGATTTGGAATTCAAAAATATTACTGATTAACTATATAATTATATTTATTATTTATTTATATATTATACATTATATTTATTTTTAAACCATGATTTTATTATTTTTAGATTTTTTATTATTTTTTGTACAACATACATAATAAGCGTATATTAAAAGATTTTTATACACTAACAATTTTATTATATTTAAAAAATCAACAGGAATTGTAGGTAAATTCAAAGTGGAGATAGTGAAAAAGGAGGAAAATATTTGTGCCCTACCTTCAATGAACCCCACGACCCGCCACTGGGGCCTACCCACAGAAAATATAGGAGATAGATACTCGTGAACCTTTTAGATACTCTAAAATCAATGCTATTTTTGTGTAGTAGGCACGCCACAGCAAATAACATAATACGTCGTATTATTATAAATAACTTATGTTTATTGACATTATCACAACAAATTTGAGAACTAGTATTATGTATATTAATAATATTCTAAATCGCTGATAATTATATAGCTATATTGTTATAAATACAATAATAATAAATATTAATAAATTAGACACATTAACATTAGTTTATGATACTGTTATTAAAAACAAATCAAATAATAATTTCAAAATAATTTAAGAAGTTTAATAATTCATCAGTGAGCAAATGTCAGACCACAAAATTTTGGCATCCCCAAAAAACTGGCACTCGGAGCAGTTAAGTTAGGGGGGGCAACCCCCCCCTAAGTGCGGCCCTGACCAGTTGAAATTATGTGTTAATATATACATGATTAGGTACAATATATAGCCTATAAAAAAGGAGAGGTAAATATACAATTAATAAATTAAATATAAAATTATATATGAAAATAAAGTAAAATAGTATATAATTATAGGATCAAATTTTTATATTTGCAATTATATATGATATTGTATTCTGTTATAATAATATAATATTATAAATTATACAAATAATATGGATAAAATGAAAATTATATTAATAATAATAGCCTACTTGGTGCAAAGCGGGAATTTTACCAAAACGCGTAATTTTAGACGCGTTTAAGTGAATAGTCGATGTAAAAGTAACGACAATTATATTAGGTTTTAGTGGAATACGCTTTTTATTATATTTTATTATATCTTTATTAGTATTTTTATAGTTGTTAGAAATTATTATATGATACAATGTATACCTATTTCTTTGATTGGTAAATTTTACTAAATGAAAAGCATTGACGTTGTTAACACGATGAAAAATATTATGCGAGTGTATAGTGAAAAGGATAAGGTTTTGTTAGTTTTAAATAATTCTAATTTTTATTAAGATCGTATGTAAAATCACACAAACGGATGTAAAATGGTGATGCACATTATTAATGTGACATTAAAATCGTTCACGTTAAAACTGTTTATGAGTGATAATAAGTAAGTGATGATAAGATGGTTTTAAAATCGGTTATCGCATACAACCATTTGCCGCGAAAAATTTAACAAAAGTAACCATTTCTAATAATTTACAACGGAAAGTTGTGGATGAAATTTCTAAATGCCCATTAAAATTACACGAGAAGAAGTTCAATCAAATGCCATGGATGTAACATTAAACTATTTAAACTCGATTCGTAAAAGCATTTATCGTATGAGAAAAAAACCAGTCTACCGCTACCAAAATCTATTTCTAAAGTTCGTTCAGCATTAAACACTATTATAATTAAATACTTACAAAGGTGAGCATTCTTAATATGTTTTACGGGTTATATATTGTAATTGTGTATATATTAATACATGGGGGAAACTGGTACATTCGATTTGGGGAAATTGGTAAATTTGGTTGAGGGTAACTGGTATATTTTTAAAATCCCGATAACAGTCTTTAGGGCCACTTGCTAACACCCGTATGATTTTTATATACAACTATAAATTATTTACAGAACAAAGATAACCCTCATTAAAATCTAAAATCAATGAGACTTTAATCGTCTTAGAGTACATTGCAAGCATAGAATAAAAAATAGTAAAAAAAAAAGAATAGATGACGGTATTAACTCTTTTAAGCTGATTATATAATCTAACATATATCATAGAAATATTATTATTTTAGATTCTGAATATAAATACTGGTGTCATAAACCTTTTTTTATTGAACCTTATATTACAATATTTTACACAACATAATATAAAAAAATGCAAAGACATTTATTTTTAAGAAATGATTGATATAAGCATAAATTACAATATTAAAATTGAAGTTGGACGAGTTATCATTATTTTATCGTTTTAATTTTCAGATTTTACTTGACAAACCAATACAATTACCTATATATATTTATTATTTATAATTATACATATTTAAATATAAATTATATATATTTTACATTTATAATTTTCTCAAGGTATTTAACAAATATTGTCAACATTAAAATAATAATTTTCTAATGGGCAATAAAATATGAAATGTAATTAATTCCGATTTTTTAAAATTTGTCTCATCTGACGAAGAAATTTAAATTAATTTTGTTACTATCAACACATTTTTTGAAGTATATACTGTATTAATCTTAATTAAAATACATAATAACATAATAAAGCTTACATATTTTATTAAAACAGTGACTACAGAATAAGTTAGGCGTATCTTTAAATTGTTTTTTTTTTCATATTTAAGTGTAAAGTCTTTTGGGTTAACAATTAATATGAATAAATTATGAAATGAAAATGAATTTTTATTTTTTTATTCAATGAGTCAAAATATATAACTCACATGAACAAATCATACTACTAGCTTATATGTACGTACTTTTGAGAATCATATAAACACGGGTCATTGTGACAATATAGCTTAATCATAAAAACGTATCAGCTATACTATAGTAGCTATAGTATTTGACATTTTCAACATAGCAAAATTGTTTGTTAAAACATTTTCCAGACTATCATTCATAATATATTCCGAGACCAACAGGCTGAATAAATATTTGTTAAAAAGGGGATCGTGAAATTTTATAGTTAGCATATGTAGTTACATATGATTTAAATTATTTCTACCTATTTTGTACGATGATAGTTACAACCGTTGTATAGTAATACTATGTTAAGGATGTATATTTTTAAAATAAATTACAAGTAAATATGCGTAAATAATAAATATAATAACAAGTTGAAAATAATTACCGTTTTGCGCCATAAAATTGCTCTATACTGAGGTACGCATTGATGATTAGCATCTGTCAGCACGACGGACAAAAAAAACGGAACCTTGTCCATATCCGATCCAACGTAATTTTGGTGTACTAATAAAAACATAATTTAACATTACTTTTACTTACAAAAATTAATTTAAATAAAACTATTCTGTATGGAATTAATAATGCAGGAATCATATTAAATTAAGGTTATTTATAGTTGGAGCTTTAGCTACTTTAGTAAGCGATAAATAACAATTAGAAATACGTGTACATACATTTTCCCAGGAAGTATTTGAAATACCATCTTGTCTGAAACTCTGGATTTTCCAGGACTGGTGTACACGGAGATCCAAAAATCTGAAAAATAAAATGTATTAAAACGCGTTAGAAATGAAACTTGAAAAGTGCGTAATTTACAAACAATACCTAAATATGTTTTTTTAAATATTTATTATTTATGGTTTATATCAAAATATGACTTCTAAAGCGATTTTATTTTTGTACCTATTTATACAGACTTTTAAGAGAGTACTAAATCAGTTTAAAGAAGTATAGTGAAGTATTTCTAGATATCGTCGAAGCTTAAAAAATGAAAGCCTATAATTTAGAAAAATATCATAAGTGTAATAAATTATATAAATTATTATGATGTCGATGATTTTAATCAAAATAATGCGGACCTAGTCACAGAGAACTCTATTCGTAAAAAGTTGTATTGTTTATTATTATATTCATTTAATAGGTTTAACAGGTTCAATAGGTTTACATTTAATTATTAACGTAAACATGATACAACTTTACAATATAGTGATACAATCATTTGACTTAAAATTAAATATTAGCGATTCAAATATTATCTTTTTTATCTCTACACAGTCAATTTCCGTGAAAAAAAATACCTTTTTACGCTTCTTTAATAAAAAGAAGAAACATTCCTTGAATTTTAAAAATTCGTTGACTTGAAAAATATTTCTAATTCAATTTCACATTCAATGGCCGTTGAGAAAATTAACGGTGAAAAAAAAAACTAAGCATCAATGTAAGTCAGGTATATTGAAAATAAATATTTATGTTAGCAGTAGAACTTCACTTAAATATTTGAGTATAAAGTCGTCGGTAAATAATTTTAAAATAATACCAAGTGCAATTAATATAAAATATTTCAGATCAAGAGAAAAGAGAAGAAAAAATTATTTTATGAAAAGGAAAATTAAAAATGTTTTTTAGATTTTTTTAGATTTTTTTTTTTATAACATATATAGTACAGTATTATATTCACTTATTTTTTTTGTCAAATTTAAATACTTTGAAAATCTCAAAATTCCGAGTCAATGTAATTGATATTATTAAAACGAACACAAAAATTATATAGATTTGCAAAATTTTGTTCATCGCGGTCAAGTAAAATTAATATTGATTGGGTACTAAAAAATACTTGATTTAGTAGCCATAAAATCGTGAATAACAAAATATTATATATTATATTACTACGTTAAGGAACGAAAAAGGTAAACAAAATTCGAACTGAAGGGGTAAAATTTCAACTAATTACATAAATGATTGTAATCATACTTGTATCACGACTGGACTGGTTCAAATATTTTATTGGATTTATTTTGAAAATGTTTCTATTTTTAAACTCGTAAGAAGTTGCAAATGTTAGTATGAAAAAACGCAAAACATTCACAAAAAAAAATGGCTTGAAAAATAAAATAAAGTGGTACATTTTAAAAAGCTTACAAAACTAAAAAGAAAAAAGGAATACATTGACATCCAATCTCTATAAAATATAAATTTTGATGTATTGTAAATATTATAAATATTATAGACTATAATTATTACAACACATCGAAATTCGCTTACAAAATTTTATCATCATTAAACTAAATTCTATATCCTCATTATTAAAGTATAAACATGGTGATATATCTTAACAAGTTTAGTTTGTACACTATAAGCTCTTTACATCATACAACACATCCATTCAATAACAAAATGTATATAATCGTGTATATATGTATTGTACGTCATTGATTAATTACAGTATTTCTAGTCAATTTTCTTTAAAAGGAAGATTTACTATCCATTTGTCACTTTACACTCATTCGAGAGGTGAGATATTCGTGGCTGTTTAGATGAGAATGATTTATAAAACATTATTCACATCGTAACTATGTCAGAAGGAAACGATACACGAAAAAAAAAATTAAATTTATACAATGAGGTGATGGTTTTAAAAATGTTTATGATGTGCATACGCAACAATATAATACATACACATTGGTACGTATATTATATCGAACTACATAATGCATACCATTGCGTACGATAAATAATATTATGATTAAACATTTTTTACTACATGAAACGACCTAGTAAAATGGTACGTTCATTTCGTTACGAGCACGTATATTAATTATAATCTACACAATATTAATTATTGTCTTTTTTGCGTCGCAATGTAAAAAACAGAAAAATAATAAGTCCCTGGAATTATATTTATTTTATTTTGATTTTTTTTTTAACTACAGACACCTATGTGCAATATAACGAGCGACGAGGATAATAATAATGATAATTATTTTTACACACAAGTCGATGGCCCCTAAAGAGGCTCCCCGCGATGACATACACTCGAATGATCACATACAGTTTCAGCTGAAATCGTCGGACATTATATACAAGACATCATCACTGTTATTACACTGAGGTGGAGTCACTTATTCTGGGTGAACGATCCTGCACCAAACAGCATTCGTTGTACGTAAGCGATGCTCACCAATTTTCGGTGTAGTTTTATTATAAAAATTTTATTTATAGAATAAAAATTAAAAAAACCATATATTCAACGCTTTTTATTAGCAAATTTTATAAGAGAAATTCGATTTGAGTCATCCATCACAAAGTATGAATGGAAATTTATAATTTTTTTTTTCATATTTTGAAATACGAACGTGATAATTAACACAGTTGAAAAATAACTACAACTGGAGTTCAGAGTATCTATAAATTATCAAAATTGTATAGATCAAATCAGTATGTTATTTATTTACAACGACGTAGTAGACGTTTACTAGTTGAGTCCACAAGACCCTTTTTAGTCTAGTTAGATCCCAGTGTTTTATTAGGTAGATTTTCCAAGTACTATTTTAATTAGGTCAATACATATAAAACATTTCGCTTTTTATTTTTAAAGACTTGAATGTCTGTGATCTATAAATTAGAAGAATACAGGTGTGATTTTTTTTTTAATTTATAATATGGGGTATACAATGTTGAGCATTACCTAAATAAATTATCTAAATAAATTATCTATTATATTATTAATTTATTACCTTTATAATAAATTACTATTATTTTAAAATTTGTGTTATTGCAATATATGTTTAGTTATATTGTTTAAATTGTGCCTATAAGTATTATTTTTAATAATTGTTTGTATATTAAATAAAAACTATACAGTTTATACTTTCAAGTGACTCTTACATTGTAAGACTTACAATATTTGATTCCAAAGAAAAAATAATTAAATAATACAGATAATGGTTGAATTAAATTTTTAATATTTTAACCATAATAAGCGTTATATAAATTGTAATGAGTTGTTTTATAAAACAATAATATACCTACAAAGAATGTATTTTTTTTAAAACTAAGTACTTATTATTTATTACTTATTTCTTATACATAAGTGTACACAATGAAAATATTTTTTGTTTATTATTCATATTGGACGTACCAATTAGATCAAAATTAAGTTAATTTTAATTTAATTTAATTTTTTAAGTATAAATTTATAAAATAAAGTGTAAATAAATTAATAAAAAAATATATTATCTTTTTTTATTTAGATAAATAGTATTTTATCTTTTATCTTTATCAAGATAAATTATAACAAATTATATTTTATTTTTATCCAGATAAGTTTTTAGTTTGATGTTACATAATTATTAATTGAAAATTAGAACACTGGTGTACTCGTATACTAAATAAATTAAATAAATTATTTAAAAATGTACACAATTGGTTACAATTTAAACGATAGAGCTTTTACAAATTGAAATGTATTAAATTTTTAATATTATCAAGCGTGTTGATAATATTATCAATACTTATAAGTTATAGATTTTATTATTGCAGTAGTCGGGCAGAACTAGTATGTTATGGTTTTTTAGTTGAACCGAACTCGTATATTATCGTTTTTATAATCGGACCCAATTAGTTGTTTATCCTTATCATAAATATTATCTGAGATCCAACTCGGATCCGCCCTCCGTAGTTATCGTTATTATTATGGGAAAAAAAAAGACTAATTTCAAATAGAACAATTACGTACAGTTTTCAATTTACAGATATTTTACATAGAATGTTTTTCGACTGTTATTTTACTGTCCTATAAGAAGTTTTTTTAACTAGAGATTGTGGTGAAAACTAATATATTTTTTACTGTAATTAAAATATATGCCACATATGAAGATATAGTTAAATAGTATCATATTTTAGGTATTACTTATGTTTAAACACACGATTGATATGAAATTATATTGGGCGACCCTAACTGAATAACATCTTTTAAATGTACTTCTATAATATAAATTATAAATTTTATCACGTTGATGTGGTATGTCATCAGTATATAACAGTTTTCACTACGCATGAATGTATAATAGTTAAAATGCCAAATTCTTATCACTTTTGCGTTATACAATTCATATTTCAATCGATACTTGTATTAAACTATGTCTGACGTCTAAATAAATCACTCATCGTGATATCATAATTTTTAAAATAAAAACGCTGAATTTTTACAACAAAATTTCTATGTTGGACGTATCAACTTGTGATTAAAAATCTATCATAATAAACACTTAAATAGTATGTACTTCAAAACAAGAATAATTTTCTTAAACATTTTCTATGATAAACTCTTAAATAGTACACATTTCTGTACAAGAATGATTTTCTTCAATCAATAGAGTAATTATTGAAGTTGAAAACCCCGTTAATTGAATAATACTTTGGTCTGAGTGCCATTCAGAATAATACTCTGCCAAGTATAGATTACTATTCTAGAGCATTACGAATTGAAAAACCATTATTGATGATATATTTATTACATTTACGAAAAAGTTATTAATTATTTTATCCAAGTAACTGAGTGTACTTTTTTTTTTTTTTTTTTTTTTTATTTGTTTTATTACACAATCTGTAAATATATTATTTTTACAATAAGTGTAAGTGTTGTAGTAGATTTATATAAGAAGACTGAAGACTTGAGCGAAGAATCCATCCAGTGATGGGACTTCTTTGGAGTTGCGGATGGGTTTTATTCAGTCAGGAGGTCCCGACACCATTTTCGTTTCAGACGTCGTCTTGGGTCACCTGGAATGCTGGGGGTGGATAAGTTTGAGATTAGAGGATTACGATGGTTGAAGAGATTTGAGTGGAATCGTTTATACAGAGTTTTGGCTACGAGTTGAACTGTTGGAATAGACAGGTCCTTGTGGAGTGTATCGTTTGAGACGTAAAAGGAGGCTTTGGTAATTTGTCGAAGGCATTTAGATTGGAATATTTGAATTTTATTTATGTTAGATGGTTTGGCTGAACCCCAAAGTTGTATACCATATGACCATACGGGCTTTAGTAGCAGTTTATATATAAGTATTTTGTTGTTCAGATTGATGTGTTTAGATGTAAGGAGTAGACGTAGCTGATGGGATCGGTTATTCAAGGCAATACGTTTGGTATGGATGTGGTGGGCCCAGGTCTTGAGTGTACTTAAAATGAAAAAATAAAGTATATGAAGTAAAGTACATATATGATGAATAACTAAATAAAGGGAAACAGTAAAATAAAAAAATGATCATTTATCACTTAAATGAATATTAAAATATTTGCTGGTATCGGTTCGATTTATATTAATACGCTGCAACAATGCATACAAAACTACCATAGCTACGATCATAATTACATACAGTACATAATTTTTAGTACTTATTGTACCTTTGTATGAATCTAGAGAGTAAGATCACAGCCTGAGAAGCCTTTGTCTTCTTCTTGCGTGAGGATATTGATTTTACACATTTTAACTCAACAGTAGTGTATGCATAATTTGACACTAGTAGAAATGATTATTAATTTATTTAGATGTCCTCTTATAATTTCGTATATTTGGTAAAATACAAGTTTAATTTAGGTACTGAGAGTTACGTGTGTGATACTAATAAAGACGTCTTTACAGATTCAACCACCGACAAAGAAAAATTACTCAAGACGGACCTCGATTAAACAAAACGTATAACGTGCTATTTAAATATTTATAATCTTCTATTTTAGATTTAAAATCTTATCACAAGCTTTTTTAAAAAAAATTAAACTACAGAGATTCGTTTTGTAAAAACCACTAGTTTACCGCAGTTTTTCACATATTTTCTAGAATTTTATACTATAAACGAAATGATAATAAACACATATATTATAGACATATTGATATACACAATTTTAAAAGCTTTAAAGAGTTATTGTACTTGAAAAATGATAGTGTGTTATACAATAATTACATTTTAGTTATAAGACGCTATTTTACAGTGTCAAAATGCAGAAACTGGAAGCAATATTTTTTCTAAGTTCAACTAAATGATTCAATTAACGCAATAGATGTATATATATATATATATATATATGTGTGTGTGTGTGTATGTGTGTGTGTGTTAAAGTTGTTAAAATTAACACGGGATGTTTTTGTTATAGAAGGATACACTTTTTTTTTTTCTCTATTTTTAAGTAGTAAATCAGCACCAACAATTTCATAAGTTAAACGTGCACACAAATAGTACTTTCAGTATGTGATTTTTAAAAGTACCTAATATTTTTTTTCGATAAGAAAAAAAAGCTAAAAATAGAGAACGGAAATCATATTGAATTTTATCAACTCTAATATTTATATTTCGCATATTAGACAATGTAAATGTATGTTTTGTGGTTTGAAAATCATCTAATCATAAAAATATTTTTAATAATAAATCGAAATACTTTGCAAACTTATTTTTTATTTTTTACATACTTTCTTAAGTTAGAAACATAAAAATGTTGATTTGATATTTATATTTTTTTAAACAAATGAGAAATATTTTTTTTATTTTTAGACTTCTGATACTAATATGAATTTATTAATTTCTCAATTTTTTTATTATTTATGTAATATATTTAAGTTAGAATTGTAATGAATAGACATCCTTAACACTTGAAATTGTTATTTTTGAATGCAAAGATACACCATAGTCTTGAAAATAATACAAATTAAGACTGAGAAAATTATTTTCAAAACTGTTTTTACTTGAACTCAATCAATAAGTATAATATGGATTCTCGATACCTAACTTGTAATTTTCGATGAGTCATAAAATGAAAAATTCACTTGAAATAAATTACACACTAGGTTTTTTTAATAAATATTATTTTTTCTTCACTTTAAAATGGGGTTTAATTGTATTCGTTGTATTGCAATTTACAAACAAAATACATTACCCAATTAATTTATAATACAACTTGAAATGAAAAACTATAATAAATAACGTGCCTGTAAATTAAGAATTTCATCAATAAATGAAAAAAAAAAATCATTAACTTATTGAATTCATTTTGATTTACCTACAATATGTATTAGTCGAATTCTGATGGAAATGATACAATTGATTTTATATAGTAAATACAAAATGAGAATGGATTTAGTTATATTAAAACGTAAATTTAACATTGTGGACAAATATTAAATATAAGAATATTGAAAATATTCTATTCATCTTAAACACATATCTATGTCAATAAGTTACATTAATGTTCATAAATATTAAATATATTTTCATAGGCGCGTTTTATTCCCAATAGAAAAATACACAAATTAACGCAAATTGTTATTTATTCTTAAATTTGTATATTGTTATAATTATTTTTGAAGAATATTTTACAAAAACTTTATTTAAGAATTTAGGTAGATATTTAATACGTAGAAACCCAAAGCTAAAATTTGATAAATAATAATTTAACTGTCGAAAAACATATTACAATATGTGGGTGATCATAAGGTTGATAATTAGAAAAAATTTAATATATATTTTTTAGTAGTTACACGACTAAAAATATATTTTTTTTCTTTATTTATATCCATACATTAAATGTAAAAATTAAACAACAGTAATATGCATTGATGGAGAATTCTCAGAAAATTAAACGTGAAGTGAGGCAGGATAGAATTTTGTTTTCAGTGTTATTCAATAAATATTCGGAATTCATCTTTCGTAAAGTTCTAGAAGGTCGAAGATGGCATTAAAGTTAACGGGTTGAATATAATACGTACCTCACTGATGATGCAGTAATTTTTAAAAATAACATTGTTAGATACAATTAGGAAATAGGGTAGTAGAAGTAAAGTAAAAGAAATAAATTGCATGACTCTAATTATAAATAAAACGAAGTTTATAATAGTATCAAGGAATTACAATTTAGGACAGTTAATAAATAAAAAATTAACCTACAGAGCAACTTAAAAAATTCATTTGCTTAGAATAATGTGAAGATTAGAATCGTTTATAATAAATAAAATTGAAAATTGAAAAACTTAGTGAAGCATTTCGAAAAATTTCGAAAGTATTCAAGTGTTAATTCTGTCTTTTGGTAGAAAAATCAATGTTAAAATGTTATGTATTCTCTACATTATCATACGAAATCAAAAATTGGACACTGACAGAGTTAAAATGCAAGAAAATCAAATTATTTGTTATCATAAAAGCGAATGCTAAATTTCATAGACAGTTCCGTATTACTAATCAAAAAGCTCTAGAAATAATCGAAAAATAAAAATAACTATTAGCAACAATAAAAGCTCTGGAGCTAGAATACATGAGATACATCATTATGAATATTCAATAACACAAAATATTTAAGCTTATATTACATGAAAAGATCGAAGAAAAAAGACTAATGTCTTTGTTAAAGAATCTCCACTGGTCTAAAAAATACATCAATTAATCTATTTCGAACATCACCTAATAAGAATAACATTGCGATTAAGATGCATCTGAAACGGATATGCACTCATAGAAAAAGATGAAATGTAAAATCCAAGTCTAGGAAATGTTGGTAGTTTATTAATAATCTTAAAAAATCACTTGGTTTGCCCAACTCAATGTCGTTTTACTATAAGGCAGCTGATAATGGTCAAGATATTATTGACTTATTTAGTCAATACTTCTCTTCAGTATATAAAGATACAGTTCCTACAAATATTATTTTCAGTCTAATATGATTCAATCTATTGATTCATTAAATTCGCTCCATATTGAACTCTTAGTCTTAGTCTATAATAAATTAGATATTTTGTCTTACAAAAATGTGATTGGTCCTGATGGTCTCTCTCCTATATTTTTATTTAACTACAGATTTAGTCATTCTCCACCTATCACATATTTCTTTAATTTATATTTAAGTAGTGACTCATTTTCATCGTCTTGGAAATCCACCAGTATAAGTCTGATTCTTAAATAAGGTAATAAATAATTAATTTCGAAAGTTCTATATCAATACTCGTAATTTTTATCCTCCCAAAAATATTTTCTAAAATAATAAATGATAAATTTACGCCTATATTTAAAAATATTGTAGCACCACAATAACATGGATTTCGTAACAATAAATCATATCTTACTAATTTAATAACTATTGTTACATATTATTAATGTCTACTCATGTAATATGGATATTGCTGAGTAGACATTACGTTAATTTACATGTTTACGACATTACATTAAGTCACGGCAGTTTTACCACGACGTTCATCCGATGTAGCTGAACTCCATATTGTCTTGATGTAGTCCATAGTCCATAAGTCATATTTATACATGTATATTAAATAATAATAACTAAACTAAATCAATCTACATTTATTTTTAATATTAAGATCTTTCCTTTTATGCACCCGAGCCACGGTATAATATATTCACAAGAACTAGAAAACCTTCTCTGAATATCATATATTTAACTGATCATCCCTAACCACATTACATATTGATGGAGGCGCCGTAACCATAGAATTACAAATATTTGGGATTGGTTTAGATTTTTATTAAATAGTAGTTGTTAAATTATTTTGTATAAGTGTACTTTTAGTAAAAATTAAATTTAGAGAAGTTTAGAGAGTTGTTTGGTGAGAATTTATGAGATTTAAGTATTGAAGATAATAGTGTAGAGAAATAAAAATAGTAAAAGTGTTGTCTTATTGTGAATTTATAATTTTTTTATTACAAAAAAAAAAAAAAAACAGTATTGAGATTTATAGATTTAATTTATTACATTTATATAACTGTTGTATTGCTAATTTCATAGTTTTATAACAATTTGATTTCTTTAAAGTTTAAATAATTAAAAATGTCTTCAAAATGTTTGAAAATCATTTTAACTTTATTCTTTTGAAACTATGTATTTTAATAATAAAACAATTGAACATCATGTAAAATTGTTTCTTAACAAGGATAAACCATAAAAATTATGTTATTATCATTATTATGAATATATATATTTTTTTTAAAGTGATAAAATACATTTCAGATTTGGACAGAACTAATATAAATTAAATATAGAATGATAAAATATCGAAAGGCTTTTTTTATTTATGGATTTTGTTTTAACACACGAGTATTATATTATAATTTAATTATATGAAATAATGTAATGTAATTCATCTTGAAACCAAACTCTACATTTAAAAAATATTGCAACAAACCAAATTATTGTATTCAAAATGTGATATATATATAAAGTAATATGAGTATGTAATTATAATATTTAATAATATTCATAAGTACATAAATTACATAAATAAAAATAGCCTATCGATAATTTCCCATCAGGGGATCTCCATGTACGTTTATGTACTTCTTTATGAGAAAACATAGTGCCCTTAATCTTTAGTCCTCTCCCTGTAGCTAGGTCAATCAGTCTGCATCCATTATTATTCGAAGTTTGATGTAGGTTATGCATGCTTATAGTTGGTCTGAAACATTCTTCTCTGCCAATTTTTACGTTAAAATCTTCTAGTACAATTATTATATATCCTCTGAGAAAATCCTCCAGGCTGGTTTCTAGAAGCAAGTAGAACTCTTATTTTTCTTTGTCATTTTTCTCCTCTGTAGGTGCATGTGTATTAACAAACGCTATTTTAAACCATTTATTCTCTAATATTACCACCGTCCGTCTAGGGTTAATCACCTTGAAGTCTTTTATTGCCGTTAGTAGATATTTACGTACAGCAAAGCCGCTTCCACATTGCCTATGATTATCACAACGGCCACAGAATAAAGTTGTATTTTCAATTTTCAATGAGCCTTCCTCAGCATATCTTATTTCCTGTAATGCTAATATGCCTAATTTGAATCTCTCAGCTTTATTTACTACCGCTAGTGATGTTCCTGATTGATAAAATGTACGTATGTTCCAAGTCCTAAAGCGTAAAGCCGATTTCTATTTTTCCATTTTTAACTCCACTATTCCGAGGCAATTTGTTAGATTCCCGAACAATGGTTTTTTTACTAGGCCGGATTGTTAGCCCCAGGCTCAACACCCAACCTGGAGGACCAGACCACATTGACTTTTGCATATCAATCTGGTGGCTATTGCAGTGCATCTTAAGATGCACTGGACGATGGGGACGCCAATTTCCCAGCACCAATCAAACGTAGAACGTATCTCTTGTAATATGAGTATATTATGTACTCGTAATAATTCCATAAAATATTTACAAATGTTCAAATAACATTTAAACTCTTTGAATATTTATTTATCCATCAAACTTCATAGTTAAATTTAAATTTGTTAAAAAAAAGAACTATTTAAACGATTAAAAAAAAAATTGTTTCTATCAGATTAAACAAAAAAAAACAATGATAACAACACGAATAATAAAATAATAAAGCCAACATTTTTATACTTCATTATGATAAACTAGAAGCATAACGTGTTATACAATATTACTGTTGTATATAAATAATTACCTCTTCTTTTTCTCCCAGAGAATCACCATTTTCAATTCGGAACCTTCTACCACCTGGATCTTGACCAGAAGCATCCAATTGAGGTAACTGCAAAAATATGACAAAATCCGGTTACTTGAAATAATTGTATAAGGTGTACAGTATACTGGTAAATTTCAAACGAGTAATCATAAAATAATAATTATTAATTATCATACATAACTATAAAGTACATAAAACAGTTCTTACAATGTGTTTATGTGTTTAATTATAATGTGTTAAATAATCACATGTGTGAATATTTTGTGTTTTAATTAATGAACAATATAATAACAGCAAAAGTGAACTTAAAAATGATAAAACATAATAATATAAAATATTTCGACTAACAAGCATTCACTTTACAAATAACGCAAACGTTAATTATAAAATATAATAAAATCAGTAGTACCATGTTCTAGGGCCGTAATTCTTTGTATTTTTTTTTTTTTTTAATAGTACTTTATAGTAAAATATAAGATATTAATTCTAAGTACATTCGTTTGTATATGCATATATATATGTTACCGGCAATATGGATAATTCAGGTATTTTGCAAAGTGCCTAGGCATTGTGTAAATTACCGACCCATTTTTGGCAATGTAAATAAAACATATGATTTTCAATATTATTTTACATATAACCTAGATATTTTATTAAGTACGTTATGCAAAATGTTAATTTTTTTTAGGCAAAGTACAAAACATTTTATTATTAGTTATATTATATTAATATTCTTATAATTATTATTCATTATTACTCATATTACAAACAAAATTTAATTTTTAATTTTTATCTATTATTTTATTATTACTATAATATAAATATTTTACTCAAACTACTATTTACTTATTATAACATGTTGTAGAAAAGTGAAATTTTGGAGTGCACAAAATATTATTTTTAAGAAAATACAGTTTTTATTTTGACACTTGGACTTACAAACATATTTTAAAAATCCTTGGACAATTCTTGTGGATTGAATTTTTATTAATTCATTATACTGTTAATCAGATAAAAAAGTAGTATTAGTGGCCAAATTTTTTAAAAAATGTTGTAGTTTGTTATAAAAATTTGTATTCATATAAATCGTATCCATAGTATTGCAACACCATAACGAGACACAAAAATGACGATATTGTAATTAAATTATTAGTACGTTCAATATTGTACCTTAGAATTATTATTATAGTAGTAAAAGAATAATAATATTTATTGTGTTAAATCTTGCACGTATATTTATAATAAACGATAAGTAAAGTTATTGGTAATACACGATGATTAATTTTGTTTGTTTTCATCATATTGCATACTCCACGTTTGGCATTATTCATAATACCTAGGCAAAGCTCGTTTTATGTATATTGCCGAGTGATTTTTGGCATTTTGCAAAATACCGGATTATCTATATTACCGGTAACATATATATATAAATATAACTCAAAAATCATCGTGTTTTGTAAACTTTCAATCGAGTTTTCAAATCATTACACTGTGTGTTCGCACGTTGTTCGTCGATAAGCGAGACACATGATAAACACTTAATATATATTGAATTCGTTAACAAGTTCCGCTGTGTTTGGATGGACCACTTTACTTTTAAGGGTATGATACAGAAGCCCAAAAATTCAATAAAGCAATATTAAACAGCAGTTGAATAAATTGTCAGGCTCAAAAAGCGCTGTGTGTTGTCGAATCAAATATATATTTTCCAGCACGAAGATAGTCGTATAAACAGTAATACAGACTACTGTTAAGGGGCCTCGCTATAGCATTTATTTAAGGAGCAACATTTAGGCAATTTCTAATCACATCGTCGCCACTCGAGATCTATGTGATAGTTGTAAATGTTTATTAGTGTGGTGTGGTGTCAATGCGGGTACCACTTCTTTTCGTACCATCATCCAAGTAGTCGTTCATTGTAATTGTTATCGCAGTATACCATATTTGTTGAATTGTAATTATCGAAAACTAGGTACCCATGTTTTGATGTACAACAGTAAATATTAAAAAAATTAGCTGCAAATAGTTTGCAGTGCAAAGTAATTTGTACTATTATTTATATTATTTTGGTTCATGGTGATCTCTTATTCTCTTTATGAAACCTTTGTGGGTTTTTTCATTTCAAATTTTAGTTTTCATTTTACATTTAGAATTAATTTTTCTAATTACAATAGCTAACTAATCTTTACAGAAACTAACAGGGCTCAAAATAGACAGGAACGCGGTTCACGAAAACATTTTTTTTAGCGATCCGGTTCGTAAAAAAAATACGTTTATCGTTTCGGTTAAAACAAATTTTTAGTGTACCTACCATATTTTGGTAAAATTTAAACATTTTGCAGAATTGTTCATAGTAAAATATTTAATAAACGTCAAACGACCGCGATTTATAAGTACATTTATTGCTTATCTATACGATAATCGCCGTCCGCCGATAATGTATTTTTGTTTTATTTACATAATAGTATGTGAATTTTAAAAGTTAAAAATAAAGCATTAGGTTGTTTGATTTTTAAAAATATAAAAAATTTTGAATTATCTGTTGTTGCATGACTTTGATTTTCCAAACCTTATTTTAGTTTTTAGAATTATTAATAAAATTGTAAAAACTTAAAGGCCTATTGTTGATTTACTGAATGAAATAGATAATAGATTAACAAGTTTTAAACGGTATGAATATGCGAAAAATTTTACACCTTGATAAAACGTCAGTGGATTTAGAATTCTTTTTAGCACTTTATATAACATCAGAGATGAAAAAAAATGATTTGCCAAAAACAGTATAAAATAATAGGTACAACTTATGTAATAAAAATGGCTTAGTATTTCAGGAAAGGGAAATTATAATTTTGGTGGGTCAAATCTCCTAACTCTATGGTATGTACTAAAAAAAAAGAGTTCTTGTTCAGAAAATTTTCCATTTCGAGCACTGGAAACAAAGCTGAATAGTGACTGAATAATTCAAATTTGAAACATAAAACGATAATAAAATATAACATCCAATGTAGGTAATAGACAAGGTTTATAGATTATAATCTATAAACCTTGGGTAATAGGTATATAATATCGAGTGCATATGAATTCCGCCACAAGTATTTTTTTTTTTACTGTAAACACAGCCACAAAAAAAAAAAAAACAGGTAAAATTGGGTTCATGTAAACTCCACCACTGAAAAAATCAGGTAAAATTGAGTTCAAGTAAACTCCGCCAGTGAAGAAAATCAAGTAGTAGTATAAAATCAATACGATATCTTATCAAAAATAATTATAATATAATATATCATATCGTTCGCATTATACAGGGTGTTTCTAGAATGGATGAGGACACTAGAATAAGCGTAATCATTATAATGGCCCAAATTCCAATTCTAGTTGCAAGGTCGGCTGCCTTGTCAGCCATTTCGTTGCCGGTTATGCCTGTATGGGGTGGTATCCACATAAGTTCAATGTTTTTAGAGATCGATTTTAATACTTCTTGGATATTTTGGGTGATTTCATTTGTGGGTTGAGGGTTTTGAAGGGCAAGTAAAGCACTGAGCGAGTCGCTTAAAATTAGAATATTATTTGAGATGATGGTCTAGGCTAATATGGTAGCTTCGTAAATGGCTTGTGTTACAGCAGAGAATATGCATGTTTCTGATGGTAGTTTATGAAGCAGAGTAATATTATCTTGGGAAATTGCAAAGCCGACTCCACGTGCGGATTTAGATACATCCGTGTATATTTTCGTGAAATGAGGGTATTTAGTTTAGATAATATCATAGAAAAGAAAGATGATAGTATTAGGATTTGTGTCGTGTTTGCTTTTGTTGTAAAACCTCAGAATTTACATAGATTTGCCAAAGCCAATTGGGGTAGTTAGAATATGTGATTTTGATTTTTGTAGATGTCCATATATTAAGATTATAAATAAGCTTGAAGAAGATATCATGTATGGGCGGCAAGGGTTTTTTTATTAAGGCTATTCTATTTGAGATTTGGTTGTTGAAGAAGATGTTGTATCCTAAGTGATTTAGTGTGCTTTTCCTTTTAATTCCATAGTTTAAGAGTTTTTTTCTCTGAATAGGATGAGGGGTAGTTCACCGGCATAGCATAAAGTGCTGACAGTGGAACTGGTTCTGAAAGCTGTTGATAAACGAATTCCTTCGTTGTGGATGGGGTCTAATATTTTTAGGAGATTTTAATTAGCTGTAATGTAAAGGAGGCGTAATTACGAGTAGTGTTTTTTGTGGTATTATTTGTATGAATTTCTGGGCTGTTGACAATACTCTCGATAGTCGCCAAAGGTGATGGTGCTGATTGTGACTGAGTAGGTATGTAGGGGGTGGCGGTAGTGGATGTGGTTATAGGCATATTATTTGGACGACGAGATAGAGTAGATTGTGTGGTAGATATGTTTGTAGGTTTGGTAGTTTATATTAGATTTGTTTTATTTAAAGTTTTAGTCGATATTGGTTTTATAACCGGTGATAAAGACGGTCGGCCTGTCTTATTAACGTTGCTCATTATGAGATAAGATGGGTAATTACACAATACTATTATATTACTCGTATAATGTGAGTGTCCAATGGTGTGCTATCGGGAGTTATAAAATGCGCACTCGCGAAAAGATAAACATGTGTTACACGGTCGGCTGTCAGACACTTGTATTACCTTTTTATCTTAATCGATATTTTGGTGGAGTTTACAATCGCCCAGGTATATAATATTATTGTCGGGGCACGGAAATATAACTATTTGCTAACATTATTATAGGATACCACGAAATAACGTATCTAATTATATTACACTTTATAGATTCATTATCTTGACGCGGCGCGGTAGCTGTACGGAGGGCTCTCCACGCACTCGCACACACATGTCATAGCGTAATATTGTAATCTCGAACAAATGTTCATTTTTCACTCTAACATACGATTCTAATTCAAACAATACGACGCAATGATTATCTCGATTTGCATTCTGAAAAAAACATTTTCTTTTTCCATAACATGTACGAGGGATCAATCGAGGCACATTTTAAAAATTGTATTTAATTAATTAAATATTTAAGTTTTAAATTCCGTATTTTTTTGAATTTTCAACAATATTTATTGTAATTCAAATTACAAAAATTAAAAATGTGGCTCAATCGTTCCCTTTTACATATTATGGAGAATCCGTATATTTTTTCAAAATGAAAATCGTGATAATTATCGACACATAGCGTTAAAATTAGAAACAGTAGTTTTTGTTAAAAAAAGACGTAGTGGTGATGTCCCCCCTTAAGTCACGATCAAACACATGCGTCGTGCGCATTTTGGGTCAGTTCAAACTGCGAATCAAATCCTAACTATTCACTTCGCTCTCAATCTAGCCCATTTAACTCATTAATTTTAGAATACACAGATCAGGGACTGAAACCATACCGAAAAGAAACGGTTTTGGAACCGGAACTCTTTTAATATTAGCAACCGAAACCATATCAAAACCCTAATTCAAATACATTTTTAAAATCGGAAATTTATTAAAATAAATATTTGAATATTTTAAATTATTTTATATTGGGTTTTTCAATTTAAAACTTTATAAAAGAGAAATATAAATTTTTAATTATTTTAATTCATAGTACATTTTTTAAAATTATAAAGTTAAAAACCACAAAACAAGGTTCACTTTAAAATTATATGTTCTATATTTTTTAGAGTTAGTATCTTAACAAATAACTCACTTTATGAACTTATTTTAAGTATTATGTGGAAAACTAATTTTCTTCGTTAGCATTAATTAACATCCGTAAATTACCGTAATGCGCTGCCCCGCCTACGAAAGTTTCGTCTCGTGTAGTCAGTGACCAAAATTTGGCTACAACTCGTTTGCGCAAAAATGCACAACTTGAATGCGCACATATATTTTGGCTAAGTGTGACGAAAATCCCTAGTGTCAGAACTCGTTTGCTTATTATCTTTGATTATTATACTCCTCGTGATTATGAAAGTTGGTTACTTTTATTATTTTGTTTGATTTATTAACACTCGCAGGACATTTTTATTAGTGCATCTAAAATTTAAACATTCACTCAATAAAACACGGTATTCTCTAAATTTATAATTATCAATATTAAAACATCGTTTTTCTCACCGAAATTCAAAAATATTAGAAATGTCTACGCTAAATTAAAGTTTACGTCGTCAACACACTGTACCATCCATATCCATAGTCAAGGCTGTGTTAAAGGGGTTCAAAGGAGGTAATTTCCCCCGAGCGCCGTAGTTTTTTAAAAGTAAGTGGGCGCCCTTATTTGCACTTAATATGCTACCTATGCCCAGTGGCTCCGTAGAAAAATTTTGCCCCAGAGCGCTGAAATGTTTGACATGGCTCTGTCCATAGTCCATACCTACCGAAACTTTACTAAAAGTTGTTGGGAAAATCCAAATATATATAATCTACTGTCTACATAGTCGATTTAAAGAAAATATTAAGATAATATATTTGATAATTTGTACTGCACTCTGTAACGAATATACGTATATACGTGTTATGTGTATGAATGTGTCGTTGTGCACAAACGAGTTATCTATTTTCAAGTAAACGACTGATTTCGTCATGCGCAGAGTCATTGATTTTCAGGTAAAAAAAATTTTGAATATGCGCAAACGAGTTGCAGCATTAAAATTCCCCCCCACCACATTAAAGAGTACATGTAGTCAGTGGTCTAACTCTATTGTTTATCAGCGACCGATGGTCGTCTCTTCCAAGAAAAATCCCAAATTCCTAAACAACGTTATAACAATATTATTCTATTATACATTTACCTAGGTACTCAATCGGCATAAAATTAAATTTTTTCGATGACAATGTATAATTAGTAAATTTTATATTATGGTACTAGAAAAATAATTAATAGCATAATGTACTATACTATTTTTTTTTTTTTTTTGTTGTATACGTTTCGCTTTACGTGTGGCTTCATCTTAAACACTAAATGACCGTTGTACACCTTTTACGTCGTTATCAGCTTAAGATTAATTTCTTTGTGACGTATATATATGGTATTTTATAATACCTACCTAATAATACAATTCTATGATTATTTGCAATGTTTACCTAGTATACGGGTTTGTGATCCTCTGTATTAAATTACGCGCTGTGCAAATCAATTCACCGTCTAAAACAACGATATTATAATCATATAATGAGGTTTAATTTGGATATTTTATAAACAATTTAATGGTTTATAAAAAAAGTGCAAAAATATTTTTCACCTTCATCAGTATCTTTCCTTTTAAAGACAAAATGTGCAAAGCAATATTGATAAGAACATATCATTGATAAGAAAATCAATTGTTCTATGATTAGAGATGAGATATTAAAAGAAAAACTTCACTGATATCCATAAACCTTATACCACGAAATCAGATAGATTTTAATTCCTACCTTATACAAATATAATGCGGACCCGTGTGGTAGCCGTTATCGAAACGTCTGTCGCTAACCGTGCGGTTAGGTTAGGTTAGCTCTCATCAACCACCAGACCGCGGCACGCAACGTCGCCGCGGCACCCCGTCCACTCATCAATCAACGGACAAGGAACGCGAACGGTCTCGACGACGTCCGCACGGCAACACTACGAACCGGTCCGTTATGGTCCGTTGTCGGCCTGTTTTTCCATAACCGTGTACATGAACACACATTTTTTTTTTGTTATTTTTTTTGTGTTAAATTACATGGTGCCAAACAGTTGTTCCGTATCGCAAAATTTTTATTATAATTATAATAAAAGCCATCAATTATTCACTGAATTACAAATAGCACCGCTGATCTGTTTTTTTTATTATTATTATTTTATTGTTTTAATTGAATGTCGTGCCGTAACTTTCACGACAAATAGACCAACCACATTACATACTATGGTACACGTAGAACGGTCATAGATAAAAGGCACTCTTCATATATGACTTGTGACTGCACAATAATTAATATTATCATAATATCGTAGTGCATTATCATTGTTCCAATCAGGGGCAGATTTGGGTATGTGGTGGGCCTTGAGCGGAATGCATTGTGGGGGCCCCTTACACATTAACAAGAAAGTATATTTTTTTACTTATTAAATAATATATATAATCATATTTAGTATTAGTAACAATTAACTACTTATTTAATAATAAATGATTATAAAAACAATCAAATTGAGTATAACTAGTATGAGTAATATCATCATAATATTAGGTGTAATTAAATAAATAATAAAAATAAAAATGTCTAGTAATTAAAATTAAATGCCAGGAACTTTTCTTAGTTTAATTTATACAAACTTATCAATAACGTTATGAAAATCAAATTTTCTAAAAACATCAGACTCAGTGCTCATTATCGCTAGTTGATTGAGCATGTCTCCGTCCATAGAAGTACGTAATCTATTTTTTTATGTACTTTAAATTAGAGAATGATCTTTCACTATTGCTGTTTGTAATCATAAAAAAAAGATAAATACAAAGAACTATTTCAATATTAGGAAAATAATCTTTTGCTTTCTTATCAATTAGTATTTTACGTTTTCGACTAATATTGTGAAATTCACTGCTTTGATCTTTAAAATATTTATAAAATTCTTTAAATTGAATAAGTTCATTTTCAAAGTGTTCATCGATGTCATCTTGGTAAATTTTAACAAGTTTAATTGCTTCATTTTCAATTTCTTGATTACTTAGTTGTTCTAATTTTCGAAGAGAGCCAAGTCATTGGTATACCAATTCATAAGCAGACAATCGTTTATCCAAGTTGGAAATAAACGTATCAATTACAGGTAAAAAATTTTAAATTTTGAATTTTTGAGAAGAAGTTAAATCTATCCCGGGTGTTTCATGAGAATCTATTGGATTTAAATGGGTATTCCTTTGCCGTTTACGATGTTTCAAATAATATATGTATTTTATTAAAAGTAATATTTATTCTTTATATAGTAATTGTTAAACTTTGAACTAACCTCAGAAGATGTTGTGTTAGGCTGTACTATGAAAAACTCTGTTTTTCGCCTAGTTTTTGAAATTATTTCTGTATTTTTTTTTTGTTTTTCTTTTGCCAATTTATGTTTATCTGCACCACTCATATAAAATTGCTTTAATTTATGACGATCTTCCATTTTCAAATTACAACACTATTCATTGGTTAATAACTTACAATATAAAGTAGGTAAGTGGCGGGCGTCAACTAAACTTGAGTGGCGGGGGAATTGCCTTCCTGGCGGGGGTCAACTAGACCAGTACCTAAGAAACAACTAGACTACTGGAGTCTGTAACTATTGTAGGTGTACATAACTAATATTAACAAACGTCTAACTTGCAATAAGTGTAACGAACAAATAACGATAATTTACCTATTGACGGATAGTCTGTAATGTGAATTTTATGATATTTCCAAAAACTAATCTCATAATTCTGATGGTAAATTATTGTCGATAACCGTCGTGTTTACTACAACATTTTGGTGCATAATTCCAGACCCAAATGTGTATATTTAGAAACACATTTACTAATATTCTTACAATCGAAGGTGCACAAGGATGGCTTAAAAATCTCTTATCTATTTTTAGACACCGTTAATTGTCAATAAACGCGAATACATCTATTATTAGTTAGTAAAATTAAATGTTTGAAATGTCTAAATACAGTTCAATATTATTTAATTAAATATATGTAAATGTAAATAAAATATTTGTGGGATTTAAGTAATAAAAATCACTCAAAATTCAATTTAATTAAAATAGACACTATATTATATAAATATATATGAACAAATATCGATACGCGTTACAATTGCAGAGGAAATGCCGAATATATCGCGGAGTGTAATTCACGGTGTGTCGCGGATTGTACTCACGGACTGATTGAATGAGCGTCTGACCAGACGGTATATATATATATATATATATATATATATATATATATATATATATAT